>NC_026147.1:6452013-6471517 GCF_000512975.1 Sesamum indicum
CCACTTCTTTTTTTTTAATAATATATGACATAGAAGTTTTATTTTATTCTTGTAGCTTAACTATTCTATATTTTATATACTTTGGAAACTCTAAAATGTTTTACCTTTATTCTTATACTTCTATATTAGTACAACAATTCACTAAAACTCATTGTTATTTTTTTTAAAATGTATTTTAAATTTTTTTTGGGCTTGCCATTATTTAAGTTTATTATTTGTAGCTAGTTGGTTCAATTGTTATTAAGTTCTTTATGCGGTCTTAGCTACTTTTTTTTTGTAGTTTTGATTATTTTTTTGGTTTAATTTATGATTTATTTATTTAAAATAAAATCATAAATTATTTAAATTTGTTGAAAAAAGTATCTCATCTTCATTTAAAAAGAAAGAAAAGAAAATAGGCACAATCAGGTTTGGTTTGAGCCATCACCACTGCTATTGCACTTTCTCTTCATCCCCCGTTTTGTGCTAAATATAAGGTATCAAAATTAGTGTTTTCGACTCACTTGTATATTGAACGAGTGGTTGAGAATGCACCAAATCGGAGAAGACATTAAAGATATCAAGTCTCGTATGTCCGACCTCACCAAACAGTCAGAGTCCATGAGTGTAGGAGACAACTCATCAAGATTGGTAGATGATAATGATTGGTCAAGAAGAACGTATGGGCATGAGGTTGAAAAGTATTTTGTAGGAATGAAAGAGGATATTAAACAGTTAGAATCAGTTCTGACAACTGATGACAATTCAAATGGAGTGATTTCCATATGTGGCATGGGAGGCTTGGGAAAGACCACTCTTGCTACTAAAATTTACAATGGGGAGGCCGTGCAGCGGTGCTTCAAATATCGTGCTTGGATTTGTGTAAGCCAACAATTTCAACCCAACACTATATTCCAACGACTATTAAAACAACTTCTTCCCAATGAAAGTGAGGAGCAAGACGAAGATACATTGATCAGAAAGTTGTACCAAGTACAAAGAGACAGAAAATGTCTCCTAGTTTTGGATGATGTTTGGGAAGTTGATCACTGGAATTGCTTAAGGCACGCTTTTCCCATTGGAGAGGCAGATAGCAAAGTTTTGCTCACAACCAGAAATCAAAATATTGCTTCCACAGGATACATCCACAATATGAAGTGTTTGGATGAAGATGAAGGATGGGAGCTCCTTCAAAAGATAGCACTCCCAAACAACTATTCACAAGGTTAGTTTGTAAAATTTCTTGTTTTATTTTATTGATTGTGAAGATAATGTTGAATTTCTTGTTGACCCTAATTAATGGAAAAGAAATTCTTAATATATTCAAAAATTAAATATTTACTTTTTTAAACTTTGACAAGAAAAGAAATTAATTAAAAACAAATTGAAGAAACAAAAAGACAAATAATTAAATCTGTACCTGAGGCTCCATTAATCTTGCATGAAGAGCACAAGAGATGGGATCTGACGATAGCACATCACCGAAATTTCACAAGATGAATTTGAATTTGGGTCGGATGAAATAATCCGGCCAAAATCTTTAGTGTACGTTCTTGAAGTATTTTGTTGGCAAATTATAACGATGAGGAATTAACAAATTGATTCAAAAAGAAGAATTAAAGAAGGAGAAAGAAAGAATCAAATGTTTGAGAAAAGGAATAATGCAGTTGCCTGGATAGAATTCATCTTACATTTCTAGAGTTTTTCGCCATTTCTTGGCTAACGAAGGAATCAGATGTAACGTCCCTAGAGCTCTCTGAGCGTAGTACTTTATGGACTTGAACAGTGTTCTGCAGTGAGTGTGTTGAGGGAGAAAAGGCGTGAGAAAATCTTAAGTGTGAGTGGTTGACTGAGAGAGTGTGAGTAAATGTTGTGTGTGTATGTGCGAGTGTTTCAAACAACAAATCTCGATAGGGGGTAGCAGAAGCCTCGAAAGTTACGTCCTGTCTTTTTGTCATAATATTTTCCTATTAATTTTTTCTTTGTTGGTTTGTCGTTACATAATATTATTGTAATAATAAGACAAAAAGCATTTTTGGAAAGAAATGTATATATTGATTCTATCTATGAATACAATACAATGAATTATTTTCTATATTAACTGGTCCAGAAAAAGCAAAAAAAAAAGAATGAGACAACATTTATGAAAATTAATTAAAGAGTTCATCAATCTGTACATATTGTTGTATTGTAATCAACCATTTGTCTTTACTTCTTTGTATACAACTACAGTTTCTGACTAAAATTGAAAAACTTAAAGTAGTGATGAAGTTAAAATTGATACTCAAAACTGAAAAATTAATCATGTATACCTTTCTTGCAAGTTCAATCATTTTGTGTTTATTAAAATTTGGCAATACTTTTAACTACCGGTTTGGAATTTGGTTTCAAAGGCTGGATATTAGAGCGAAATATATGTGGTAGGTGTGTTTTAATCTGAAAGATGTAATTAATGGTTTGGTATATAAAGATAGGTACAGACTAATGTCATGTATTACACTTTGAGGACTGGATTTCATTGATGAACTGCAGTCTAGTAATTTATGTTTGAAATTGAATTGCAATTATATTAAAGTTATACACATAAACTAATGTGTGTAAGAATTTTTTTCACCAATTTATTTGGTTCTTTGCCACCACAGAACATATTACTTTCAAATATTTTCAAAAGAAAAATCAATTGACACATTTGAATCCATTAATTCCTATATATATATATATACATATGTATAATAGACACTTAAAAAAGCTAAAAGAATAACAAAGACTAGAGGGTTGGATATTGCAAAAAATAAAGCAGCTTCTGGAATATCCACCCCTCTAAGGCTGACTACCTCTAGTAGCTTCTGGAACGTCTCCTGCAAAACAAACAAAATTATAAACACTTTTAAGCAAGAATTATTTTTTTAAGAAAATAATATTAATAATGTATCTATTACTGCCACCTCCAACGCCCTCGGCCCACTCCAGCCACCGTCTACTTTTTTCTTGTAGCATATCTCCAATAATTCCATCTGCTTGGGGGGCGACCGACCTTTGCCTCATGTAGAAGAAAAACATTTAGCATCTTGTTTATAAAATAATGGTAAAGCATTTAAATATTATTTACTTACCAACTTCCTCTTGTGCATGCCGATAGAGGACGACCCCCTCTCCCTGATACACAATTGAGGACACCGTAGAGTTCGCCGCCCAGTTGCCTTATTCTTTGAGGACTCCCGCTGGAAGTCCACGTTGGCCCAGTACGTCTGGAGCTGGAGCCAAATCTTGTTGGCCAGCTAGAGTGGCCTGACGAGGCTGGACAGGGTGATAGAAAATATCTTCCAGATTCACTTATCGGCCAACATATTGAAAACCAAGAACATTAATTCATCATCACAGTCCCACCAGTAGGTCATCTACAATAATAAAATTAAATAAAACATTAGTAAAATTCATTAAATAATTAGATTATTAGATAAAACAAAATTAATTTAAAATTAATTACCTTTGCGCTGTCAAACCAGAAACGCTGTTACTCTGGCGGCACCTACCTCAGATGTGGCAACAGGTGGGGAAAATGTCCCCGTCACGACTGCATTGATGCACGCGTGAAAGTGACGGTCAGATTTAAAATTACATGCTATATTAGACATTTTTAATCTAAAATAATTCTAAAAAAAATTGTTAAACAAATTTACCTCGCGTCATCTAGGCTGATGTACTGGGCGCGCTGATGGTAGTGGTGGAGCAACCGCCGGGGTGACAGACTGCTATATCCTCTCTTCCGCTGCCGGTCCAGCTCCAGATGCTTCAGCGTCATCTGGAGTCTGCGAGGCGGGGTACGGTGCAGTCGTGTCAGGTGGTGTGGGTGGTTGAAGAACTGCTTCCCAAATTGGGAAGCATCCCACGAAAATGGTAGAAGTGGCGGGGCATGACCACGACCATGTGGTATAGGAGGCATACCACTAAACAAGATCTAAACAAATTATTCAGAAGTATTAGTCTAAATTTTACGGTTATTGACATTAATATTTAAATAAAAAAGCATATTCTAATTCTTACACATCGAAAATATTATCATGAAGTTATGATTATTGTACTCATTAATTATTTAAAATGTATAATTCTCTTCTGCATATATACAAACGGGCCAAGTATTGATTTAAGCTTGTTTACCCTATCACATGAACTTATTATTGTAGTATTCGTTACATTTATACATTTTAATCTATTAACATTATATTTTGTTGACAGATGAAGATGGATAAACATAACAAGTTCTACGGGCAAAATTCAATGAATGGGCTAACAAGAAAGGCATGCGTGATTTGTTTGTACGCAGTTACCAAAAAACTATACATTTTTAAATAATTATTAATTATTGAAAATATTGTCCTCAATTTTTTTCTATTTTTAATGATTATGTAATTGTATTTTAATTTGAAATATTACCTTGATATTGTTATTGTTGATATTACTTTGTTAATAATATTATTATAGGGATTATTGGTCTAATTTTGTGATTATTGATATTATTATGTAAATGTTATTATTGAAAAATTGGTCTAATATTTTTACTATTGACATTATTATGTAAAAACATTATTATTAGGAATATTGGTGTAATTTTTTTGATTGTTTACATTACTTCTTAAAATTTTTATTATTGAAAATATTGATCTAATTTTTTTGTTATTTACATTATTATTTAAATAATACTATTATTGGGATTAACTATTGGTCTAATTTTTGTGATTATTTAGATTATGATGTAAAAATTATATTATTTGAAAATATTGGTCCAATACTTTTTATTATTTAAATAATGTTACTATTGAGATTATATATTTGTCTAATTTTTTTGGTTACTTACATTAAGATGTAAATAGTAGCATATTTATAAAATAAATTGCACAAGTATACAATAAATTTCACAAAAAAAAAAAAACAATATGATATAATACACATAAGAATTGCAAAAATTATGTTACATGAGTAAATTGCACTTAAATTTAACAATACTTGCATCAATTACACAACTATACAATTAATTTTGAAAAATTACACAAACATTCTATAATTGCAGAATGAATTAAGGTTATTGGAAACATATAATGCTATAAATTAAATTGATACATGTTCAGAAGATCAAGTATATTTGTATATATAAGATTGTTACTCTTATGTACATGTAAGTGAAATCTTATACTGTTCTATTGCATCGTCTAATCAGACTGATAAAATTTTTATCAAGCCGTTGGATAGTATAAAATCGACAAAATACTACATTCGATGAAGTTTTTGAAATTTTTGTTAAACGGATACCAAGATATCGTATTTGATACACAATCAACGAGGTTATGATGAAACTGTCCCAGATGTTGAGACATTATAATTCGGAAGTGAACGAGCAATCTATGGAATATTTAGGGACAGTTTAATCATTTTAGAAATAAATATTTTATACGAATGATTTTACTTAATTTCATATTTTGCAACGGTCAAATATTAAATAACCATTCCTAGGTTTGAGTTTTCCTCCAGTTTTCTTTTGGCGCGAAATTAAATTTGTTTGAACTTATTTTGAAACGGTCAAAATAAATAGACCGTTCCTCTATTTTAATTTTTCCTCTTTTTTATTTGGAAAATTGTAATATATTTAACGGTTTATTTTATTAATATCGGTTCAAAATTGGAACGGGCTCTGGATCGACTTTCTAATTCTTTAACCATTCCTAAAAAGAAAAAAATTGTGTTTTGTTTTTAAAAAAAATTTATTGATATGAACAAAATAGTTTGCAAGTTATACTTCTAAATTAGCTGGAAAACTATTTTTCTAAATTATTATCGGTAATTGTTTAATTTATACTAATTTCTATTGGCAAAATACAGAGACACTTGATACAGAAAATGGTAAATGTCAATCATAATTATTGTCTTCTCGTAATCCTCATCAAAGCTATCCTCGTTAAACTCGTCATCAGTTTATTGTTCCTCGATCAATATGTACCTGCTCCTTGTTGATTAGCAATAAGCTGAACGACTAATTGTCCGTCACGACTTATGGAGTAGGTATTGTCTCAATCTCTTGAAATGCAATGTCGGTCCATCGAGAGTCAGGTTATATACAGCTTTGGGCATCACGTTCAGCCTCCTTTCATCCAACTCAAGCTCCGGTCAATCACATATGATCTTCAGGTCCTTCCATGTATTCAGAGTATCCTTCATTGTTTCTTTTATATCCATAAAGGTATTGAATATATTGTCAAACACGTTCTTCTCAATGTGCATGACATCAGGATTATGTCGTATTAGATGTACCGACCAGTACTCGAGCTCCCAGAAGATATTTTTCTTTGTCCACTTATGCTCGCTACTGTTCCCGTCCGGGAGTGACAACGAAACTTCAACCACAGGGCTAAACTCTTCAACCCATTTGCGGATCTTCTCCCATTAATCTTGACTGTGCAACATTCCTTTCTACTCGATTCCTTGTGAATGCTTTCTTATTCCTACGGAACGGATGGTCTAGGGGCAGGAACTGTCTGTAGCAGTCAAAGCACCACACCTTCGTACCGTTCTGCAGGTAGAATGAATGTGTGTCTTCCATACAAACTGCACACCACATAATACCAGTGGAACTCCATCCAGACGCCATTCCATAAGCGGGTAGGTCGTTCAAAGTCCACATCAACAGGCCTGCATTGGGAATATCCCATTTCTTAGTGTCACACGTTAGTACACCTGCATACTACTGATTCTGCAACTCCTCGATCAACGACTCCAGGTAAACAATAATGAGACATTTTGGATTGGAAGGACCGGGGATCACCATCATCACGAACATATACTCAACACTCATGCACATTCTCAATGGGAGACTGTACGGTATAAGTATAACGGGCCAACATAAGTACGTACCACCGTACTGCCCGTGCGGTGCTAGCCCATCCGTGCAGAAATCCAATCTAACATTACGGGGATCTACTGCAAAATGAGGATGTGTCCGATCAAAATGCCTCCATGCATCTGGATCGGACGAATGGCACATGGATCCCTCTTCCATTTGATTCTTGGCATGCCACGTTATTCGCTCGGCAGTCGCTTCTGAAGCATTCAACTTTCCCAGGCGAGGGGTAATTGGTAGGTACCTAAGAATGGCATATAGTGTCTTTTTACGATTAGGATTTCGCTTACCTAGCTTCTCCACAAAACTTGCAGTAGTGTAGATCAATGTCGTCCTTCCTGTATATGCAACCATTTTTACACGCATTAATCTTCTAAATAGGTAAACCCAAGTTTCTTATTAATTTCATTGTACTATAGTAATCATGGGGCAGAGTGTGGTTGCGGGGCATTATATGATCAGCCCACTAAGATATTTGGTCATACATATGCTGAGAAAATGGTCGGCGACCTTGATACTCACCAACTCAGCAACAACCTTCAATTGAGATTGGGTGCAACCGTTTCACAACGGCTGCTTGGATGCATGCACTATATCGTGAGATTGATCTGCTAGCCCAGACAGATAATTAGGGCGCTCTACCATAATATGAACTAGGCCCTGTATTAGTAGGACACGACCTCGGACGATTATCAGGCACAACATCCTGGTTTTACTTAGAAGACCAGACAGCCAGCCTCGCGGAATAAAAAACCATCCTTTGTGCCGAGAATCCATCTGCACCGCATCACCACAAGGCGTACTAGTACCCTCCATAACATTAGAAATGGGAGTTTGCTCCTCTTGAAATGGGGTCACAGTGATGGCTTCAAAATACTCCTACACACTCTACTCGCCATGAGAAGTCTAATTATAATACTCCGGCATAAAATCTTTCATAAATAAGTCAAAACTTACCTCGTCTGTGGTTTTGAAAACATCATTTTTGCACTTACGACAAGGACACTTAATTTTCTCACCATCCATACATGCATGTTGACACTTGGATAATCCTATAAATGTAGCAACACTATCCTCAATAGCGTAAGACCTACCTTATTTGGAAGGTTCTTCTCATACATCCATCTCCTCAACTATCTTAACATGACAGTGAGTTCTACACAGACACACAAACACACACTGATATATACATATATTATGATATTAAATTAATTTATAAAATTACTAAAAATATAATCAATTGACAAGTAAAGGGTTAAAGTTTTTACCTGATCAAAATAACTTTAAATATCAACAAAAATTTGAGATAGGTTGACCAACAAGAGTAGAAAAATGTTTGTGGGTTAGTGAGAGATCAAAAAAAATTGAGAGAGATTGAGGAAATAGAGAGAAAATAAGAATGGAAGAAAATAGTGACATTAAACGGAAAGAGCACACATATTTAGTTGTTAAAAATAGCTGTTGATTTAGATTTTGAAATGGTTCTTTCAACGAGTTTAGGAACACTTTTTTTTTACCATTGAAATGTAGTCGTTGTATTTCATTTGGAACAGTCTCAGCAATAGTAAATAAATAATACAAAAAAATAGTTGCAATCTGTACCAAGTTTTGGAACGAATTTTGAAACACATTACTTTTTAAATAAAACTAATAATTTGGAATGGTTCTTGCATAATTGATTAAGGGTGTTCCAAAATCATTCGAAATTGTACCTCATTTTGGCATACATTTTCTAACTGTCATCTTTTGGACATCCTTTGTCACCCATATAGGAATGGTCAATTCAAGACCGTACCTAATTCTAATATTATGTTCCAAATAGAGTTCCAACCATTTATCGTTACTATTTTGTAATAGTATTTGGATCATATTTTGTAACTAATTGTCTGGGACTCATGTTGGAATGGTTTGCCCGTTCAAAAATTATAACCTAAAAAATATATAGATCATGACATCATCTTTTCATATCCATTCATTATGTGTTCCAAAGACCGTTCCGAGATGGAAGGGGCTTAGGAATGGTTGTCTTGACCGTGCCAAATCCCACCTTTTTTTATGGTATGATGATGTGCTCTAGCCAAATCTCATCCATAAAGGTGGTTGGCGGAGCACAAGATCTAGGATACGATAATAGCACAAGAGATGGGATCCGCAAGATTTTTGGTTTTACAGGCTAGCTTAAGATACTATTTAGGGAATTTTCCAATTTCTTCCCATTTATTACAATTTTCTCATATTGTACCCCATTACAATTCTCAATGGCAAGGAGCATTGTTTTCTTGAGACTGCCACTACACATACCATTCTAAGACACAAGATTTTGTTTTCAAACTTGTTAATGACAAGACCAACTATGAATACTATTTCCGGAGTTAGTAATCTTATTGAGGGCTCTGGAAGAACTACTATATAATTACCTGAAGAAACAAGGTTACACATAATATTCTAGTAAATCAAATAGCGTGCTAGAACACTTGGCTCTAAAGAAGCAAATCCGCGAAAGAGAAAGGAGCATGCCGTCTCTATTAATCACAATGCTAATGTGACCACGTAATGTCTCTAAGGATAAAATTCTTGAACTGATTTATCTAAATGTAACGAGCAAGATCTCAAGGTCAGTTACGAGATGTCTATTAATTATCTTTACAACAGTTTAGGTTGTTACCGAAAAGAGGGTAAATTGCATTTTTGGTCGCATAAATGGACCTATTTTTAATTTTGGTGCCATACTGTAGATGATTTACACATTCCATCCAATATGTGCATTTCTTTTCCAATGTCAGTACACAAGAGGGGCAATTATTAAGTTGCTAATGACAGATTATTTTTCCGTTAGGTGGGTGAAAATTTGGAGGGAAATTATACTAATAAATGAAAATTTGGTGGAAAAGGTTTATTTGTTCTTCTACCATATATGAATAGCTAATTTTTTTTCTTGTCTCTCCCATTTAGTAGGAAAAAAGTATAAAACACTGATGCAAATGGAGAAGTTCTTTGTCACTACGGAAGGATTGGAACTTTTAGATCCTTATCGGCCAAAATTGAAAACGAGTCCACTTATTGGACCAAAAATGAAATTTATCCTCGAATGGAAATTGAAATGAATGAGATTTTTGCCTATTTTGTAGCCGTCGAAAACATGGATGAAAATGAAAATGATTCTCAAACTGTAGAGAATGCTAACACAAATAATTGAAAAAAATTAAACATAAGCGAGAAGTATTTGGATCTATTATTCCAGCACCACAAGATGTTCAAGCCAGTTGGCTATAAGTGGTTGTTTGTACCAAAGAAAAATGAATGAAATGAAGTTGTAAGATACAAGGCTAGGCTTGTTGACCAAGGCTTTACTCAAAGGCCAAAAATTAATTATACTGAAACGTATTCACTTGTAGTGGATGCAACCATACTTAAATTTTTAATCAGTTTATTAGTAATTGAACTGTTGGAAAAGGTGAAAAGCCAATATTGGCGGTTTTGAGAATTATTCTAGAAATCTTTATTTAATCAGTATTGTTCCGACGAATATGGTAAGTGACTTTAGCACATGTGTATGTTGTCCTTGTCATATTACGTTAATCACTACTTTGACGTCACAACAGATGCCCACAGATCACTCAATAACCCATGTAGTTTGGTTGTGCATTTTGGATGGTAGCTATGAAACTAACTTTTGAGGGTTGGTCTAAAACATTCCAAGTCAATGACCTCAAGACTAGGCATCGAGAGTCCTACAGAGACTTGCACTGAGTATTGCATTCATTTGATGAGTGCTGCGTTTCATCGGCGAAAGACGTTGGACATCTTTGCAATTTCAGTGGATTTGTTGACAAGGTGGTTAACTGACTGAACTGACTCGTGGGGATCGTTATATGGAAGCCTCAGTGGCTTAGTCAGTATACTTGAGTCCTTGGCTCGGATATACATACGATGACTGTATCTTAGATCTGTGGAAGAGGTGATTGTGTCACAAACGTGATTATCATAAGCCTTATCAAGTGTAGTCGAAGTGTGTAGTGAGGTCGGTGAGTTCCGAGAAGAGGATCCATCCCCTATCACTATGTGATAGAGGTATCTCCTATTCACTTGGAGATGCATTCACGTCTTATGAATCTCTAGCCACAGTCGTTGATCGAATAGGAAAAGGAGGTTCCTATGTCAAGAAACTTGGTGTAAAATGATCTCAAGTATTAAGCATAGATGCCTGGTCCAAGATGGGAACTGACACCTAATTCCATGCCCTCAACTAAGCCTAGGAGATGATAGAAGAAAGGACCGTATCCGTACGGACTGGTGAAAATAAATGTTCGCACAAAAATTCATCTAATCTCTAGTGCCATGGACTGTTGCTAGACGACCATCCATGGTAACGGACTTTCTTGAAAGAATAACCGAGAAAGAATAAGGAACTAATTTGAAATTAATTTCATAAGATGTAAGTAATTTGATTACTCACACATGAGGGTACATTGGATGGATAGCCCAAGTTTAAACTAATTAAATTAATTGAAATTGTGCTTGTCTTTATTAGTTTAATGAATTGGATTCCATTAATGAATAAGAGACAATTTCATCTTGAATATTTAATTAGATTAAATACCTAGTGGGATGAATTAAATGAATTGTTTTATATTAGATTTAATTAAAATTCATTGGGCTTGAATTTACTTTACATAACATCGGCCCAATAACTAAGCGAATTGATGGAGGAAAAGTTGACCAAAGAATTGCATTTTAGAAATTGTTAGTTTGGTCATAATTAGCTCTTCTCTATTTGGAACGGATTGAAGAGTTACCTTATAGATGATAGAATGTATCTAAACACATTCTTGTTTATCTATTCAAGGTATATAAATATATTTTGTGTATGATTATTAGGGTAATAATTCATTACAAAATACAACAGAAAAATCCCCTCTCCTTCTCCATCATAATTCGATTGCCCCCTTCATCTTACCTTGGGTGAGTTTTATCATCCTGATTCCTTGGTTGTCTCATTTTTTGGTGTGATATGGATCATCTTTAGAGAATTCCTATGTTGGAATCTCTTGTGAACGTTCAACGATTTTATGTCAAATAAACATGTCAACGTGTTTTAATATTTTTAAAGCATGTTTTATTGATTATTTTATTGATAATTATGTGTAGAAATTAACTTGTATAATTTTATGATTAATTGGATGATTTTAGTATTTAAGAAAATTTGGATTTTTCTATAAAACTTCGTTATTTTTTTAGTTTAATGTGTGGAATCAAAAAAATAATTTAAGCACTGTAGCAGCAACTGTCGGTCGGTGCTGCACAGCCGCCCGTTCGCATATGAAGGATAAAATTAATTTTTTTTCTTAATATGGTTTATTTTTGTGCATTGGATGCACATATTTTTATCATCCTTTCGATTGCAATTTTAAACTTGTATTTTCTGCATATAATTTTTTTTTGTAATGTTCGATATCATGATTTTTCTAATGCATGGAATGCATTATTTTATGTCAAGCATGTTTAATTGGATTATTTTGCTAGTTGGATAAAAATGGATGATCATGGAGCCCTTGACCAATTGAATGTATTTATTTATTTTGTTTACGTTTGGTGGGCCCATATGCCTTTTTATTATCTTCCTCCTTCGCTCGTTTTTGCCTTGGAAATAAGACTTGCTTTCCTCCCATTGTGTACTCTCCTGAACAATTGATCAGGATTTGTTTTTAAATTGTAATGAGACTAGAATATATTTTTGGTGGAATTTTTAGTTTTACAGAAGCAAGTCCATGGAGAAGAAGGTCCACGGAGGAGGAGGCCGACGGAGAAGGAGCCCCATGGAGGACTTACAAGGCCCATCTATATGTTAATGAGTAAATTACATTTCTAATAGCTTACGGCCACCTTAGATGTACCTTAGACTGACTACGGTCTTAGTGGGCCGCATAGCTTGGGCTCGTGATCATCCAACAGGGATATGCTTAATTTTGTTGCATGTGATGTGTTTAATATTTTTATTTAAATTCGTTTAAATATTTGATATTTGTGCATGCAAAATTTAATGTGATGAGGTCTCAGTCAAACACTAAAATATTTAACTCTCAATTGGTTGGACCAAATTAAAGTGTTGGGATCCAAAATGGACTTGGATAAAAATTGTTTGATCTGTGCAAGGCTTTCATCCACAATAATGTGGTAAGGAAACTACCACTACCCAAGTGTGGTCTCGCGGTCGTGGCACATTGTGAATAAAGGAACACGCTTACCGTTATTCGGACACAATAGTCGTGGGGGGCGAAAGTTGAGGTATGATTTGGTTGATGGGTTGAGCACGATACTAATTAAATATTAAGTCCATAATGGACATGGATCGAATGGCATTTCAATTTGTCCAGGGCTTCCATCCATAATAATATCATAAGGAAGCTACCAATTCTTAGAATATGTGACCTGGAAGCTAATTGGATTGGCATTCTTCTAATCTATTCTAACAATAAGTCGATATTGTGCAATATTATTCAGTGAATAAAATGAGTATTCGATATTGGCATTTCATTGTTGTGCTCATTACATTTATATTTGCATTTCTTTCAAACATCACAACAAAACCCACAGACCACCTTGAACAACCGTGCAACAGTTGGACTGCACATTGGAAGGCGGTCATGAAACTAACTGTTTAGGGTTGGGTCTGAAATGTTCCAAGTTCAGGACCTCGAGAATGGACATCGAAGTGTCCGATGTAGACTTGCATTAAGAGTCGCATTCATTTGATGAGTGTCATGTTTCATTTGCAATAGACGTGGGACGTTTATGCGATCTTAATGGGTCGATTGACTAGGTGTCAAATCGACTGAACTAACTCATAGGGATCGTCATATGGAAGCCTTTCAGGCTTGGTCGGTATGACTTGAGTCCCCAGCTCTGATAGTACTGGAGTACTCCTTAGAATTGAAGAAATACGATAGTCACGTGTATGCGATGATTGTATCTTAGATTTGTGTGAGAGGTGATTGTGTCTCAGACATGGTCATCATAAACCTTGTTTAGTGCATTCAAACTATGTTGCAAGGATGGTGAGTTCCAAAATGAGGATCCGTCCCCTGTCTAAATGTGATAGAGGTATCTCCTATGTACATGGAGATACGTTAATGCTTTATAAACTTGAGGCCACAGTAATTGGTCGGATAGGAAAAAGAGGTTCCTAGGTCAAGCAATTTGGCGTAATGGGATCTAAAGTATATTAAGCATAGACGCATAGTCCAGGATGGGAACTGACACCCAATTCCATGTCCAAGACTAAGACCGAGAGACGGTAGATGGAAGGACCATACCCGTATGGACTCGAATCCGACACTACAGGTATAGAGCTCTAGACTCTAAAGGCATGTTTTGGGTCATGGTCCCTCAACTCATAAGTCATCCCAGAAGGTGACGCCTTCCGAATATGTTCTCATAGGTCGTTCCATAGTGAGGTGGATGCTAATAAGGAACTCCTTATTGCGACCTAGACAATGTCTAGATCCCTTTGGATTTGTCCGGCAACTTGGGCATTAACCGATAGCTGTCCGAACTTTATGTCAAGATACTCGAGGTTTTCCCAAAGGTGCCTGTGTCTCAACATGATGGAGTTTGCTTCAGATGCCTCCATCTCTCGTCAGGAAATCTGCAAGAACGTTTTCATGAGATTTTATAACAATAATATTGGCATTCAGCTTGCCATCTGATAATACGAGCTTTCTCTATTTTTTATTCTAATTAATTCTTTAAGAAAGCTTTGCATTAGTATTATCAACTTTTAAAGTAAATTCTTTGGCAAGTAAAAATAAAGGCCATTTTTTAAAAGCCTTCCAAACCGTAAAGAATTATTTCTCGTTGATGTGCCAAACTTTGGCTTGTTGTTCTGAGAACAACCCTCCTGTATATCTACAAGGTTCTTCCCATGTAGTTGTCTTTTTCATGAGCACTGCTGGCCATTTGTAATCATTGGTGTCTGTATAGAGTACCAATTTATCCTTGTCCTGCGGTATAGCAAGTTTTGGCAGGTTACTGCAAACCTGTTTCAGCTCACGTACCCATTTTGTGTGGCTTTCTTCCCATTTCCACTTTGAACTTTCCGTTCTTTCAGAAGTGGTCGGAAATTCTTCCTATATCTTGTAAAATCTTTAATGAAGATACTTGTAAAATTATCAACTCCCAAGAAGCTCTATAAGTGCTTCTTGTCCTTGAGTACATCTGGAAAATTGTGGATTTTCTCCACAATATGATCTTGAAACTTAATTCCGGTCTCGTCAATAAAAAGTCCTAGAAATTCAATTTTATTGACAATAATAGTAGCTTTCTTTTCCGAAAGTACCAAACTTTCTTTATGGCATGCATCAGAAAACATTTCAAGATGTTTAATATGTTGTTTCATATTTTTAGATGCAATCAATATGTCGTCAATATAGAAAAATATGAATTTGAAATAATCTTTAAAAAAAATTATCTATTTTTTTTAAATATCTGGAGTGCATTAGCTGAACCGATTGGAAGCACAATACAGATATATTGTCCCTGTGGTGTGGAGAATGTAGTAAATTTCTTTGATTCATCTTAATCTGATAAAACCCAGATTTGCAATTGGACGATGAACCTTAAAGAAGCACTAATGAACCTTACCCAATCTGATTTTCATTAGTGCTTCTTTAAGGTTCACAATCTCTTCCTCGAATTTCTTATAGAAGTTATCCCTGTCTATGAGTCCCTGTTGCCTGAAAGTCAAAAGGACCTTACCAAATTTCATTGGACCAAATTAATCTTTTTCCCTATATTTAATTGAAGTAAATATATGATGGACTTAATTAGTGAATTTTAATTAAATTAGATTTAAATAAGATTGATTGGACCATGTATTTTAATTAATTAAAATCAGCGAAGCCCATTAATTAAGTTGGTGGAAATGATTAGAATAGGAAATTATTAACTAACAAATTTACTTTTGAAAAATGCCATCTTACTGATCCTTTATTTGGAATAAAGGATCTTATTACTTAGTGGATGGTTAAATGTACCTAGATATATTGTAATGCATCCAGACAAGGTATATATATGTATATTAGTTATTTAGAATAACTAGTGAATACAAAGCAAGAAAATAATTTCCTTCTCTCCAGTTCCACCTCTCGGCCGAACCCCCTCTTGTGCATACCTGGTGCGGTTTTGCTCCTTAATTTTTTTCTAGCAAATAGAGTTGTGGAATCCCAAGTTCTGGTGTGCTGAGGACGTACCTTTAGAGAGTTTCTACATTGAATCCTTGCGTGAATGGATCAAACGAATGAGGTTCGAAATAAACCAAATCAAAGGTGACTCTTAATTAATATTTATGTACCTCTCGTTTTTCATTCAACTAATATACCACATCGAAGGCCCGGGAACTCCAAGGGTACACCTCATGATTTTATGGTTTCCTTGCGATTTCATTTTATTTAAGAAATTTATTTTAACCTCTTCGGCTTGTGCGTAGCCAGGCTGATCCACTCGCACTTTCAGGTGCCCCTTTGTATCAGATCAGAGCCTAGTTACCATGTAGGGGCTATGGTATTGTGTGAATAAGCATGAAAATGTGTTCTTTATTTCTTTTGAAGCTTGATATATTTTTTTACTTATTCTTTGATAATTATGTGAGAAAAGTAATTCTTTTAATTTTTGCGATTTTGGATGATTTAAGTATTTTATAAAAATTGAATTTTCTGATAAAATAGTTATTTTAATTTCAGTTGAATGTGTGAAAATAATAAAAAAAAATTGGTACTGCAGCAGTGCACTACTGATCTGCAATGCACAGCATGCACGCTGCTGGGTGCGCGCGAGGGCAGTTGTGTGGTTAGGCCGTTTTTCACCGTTTTTGCGAAAAATTGAATTTTCTAATTGCTACATATTTTGTGAAAAATATTTATCATTGCTGATTTAATTTTGGAAAAAATTGAAATTTTTTGAGAATTAAATTGATTTAATTAATTTGGTTTAATTGTGTGCATCGGATGTACAAGGCTTAATCATCCATATGAGTTGCAAATTTTAAGCTTATTATTTTCTACATATAATTGTTTGTTGTGATATTGGATATCACGATATTTTTGGGATGTTCATATTTTTGTCTATCATGATTAATTGTTATTCTATGTTAGAACGAATGTCAAGGGATGATCGCGGAGCCCTAGACCGCATGTATGCCTTCTAATTTTTGTTGGGTGGGCCCATATGCCATTGTGATTTTTTTTTGTCCCCCCTTCTCATATTTAGCCTTGGAATATTAAGGCTTGCTATCTCCCTCTTAATATACTCCCTCCAACTTCTGATCGGAGTTTCTTATTCAAATTGTAAAATGAGTAGTATAGGACCTTTGGAGATACTTTTTCATTTCTAGCAAGCCTATGGAGAATAAGGCCCACGACGGAGGAGGTCCATGGAGAAGGCGACCCATGGAGAAATCACAAGGCCCATCTATATGTTGATCGGTAATATTACTTTGTAATAGCATATAACTACCTTAGACAGACCATAAACTCACTGCGGGCTTAGTAGGTCACATATGTTGCGCTCGTGATCATCCAACAGGGGTATGCTAGGTTCATTACATGCGATGCGTTTAGTTAATGATTTCTATTTATGCATGCAATGTTTACATATGATAAGGTCTCGGTCTTAACTCAAAATTACTCTCACTTGGTTGGACCAAGTTGAATATTAGGCCCATAATGCACCTAGATCAAAAGAGTTTTGATCGAGCCAAGTCTTCCATCCAAAGTAATGTGGTGAGGAAGCTACCGTTGCTGAAGTGTGGTCTCACGAGTTGTGGCACACTTGGAATAGAGGAGAGTTGCACCATAGTTGTGAACAAAGGATCATTTTCACCATTTTCTTGTCTAACGAGTCATGGGGGGTGACGAATGAAATGTGATTTGGTTGATGGGTTTGGCCTAACACCGAGTAACATGATTCGCTTGGAGTCCTCGGAATCATATGAAGAGGTGAGGCAAAAGATCTTGGGGATCTCATGGGATGACAATGGTACTGGATACCTCCCACGAGGTTTTTACCTTGTGAATCATAAAAGCAGGGCGTGGCAAATTCGCTTGTGGACTCCAAGCCCACTAGGAAAGGCTATTCCTTAAACCCCATTTGAGAGTGGTGAGCTTTATTATAAATAGTGGTAGTCTTAAAGACTAAAGACCAAGTCTTTTAGTTTACTCATAATATTACAATCATTGGTTGATTTCTATTTAATTTTCTATTGTGTAGAAAATGTCTATGAATTCTTTAGCCATGATAATGAAGACTAATAAATTCAATGGTACTAACTACAATGAATGGCTGCGAAATCTGAGGATTGCCCTATATTTTGAGAACTAGGGCTATGTTTTTGACAAGCCATTCGCAATGGCTTTGCTGGAAGGGTCCTCGTTGGAAGTACCTGTCACATTGGTTTCGATGTCCAATGACATCCAAAAGCAATATGATAGGTTGGATGATGTTCCTTCGATAATGCTCCGCATGAAGGAAGTTTATGTGGTTCCTGATAGGCATATTAGATATGCTACCACGAAAGTATTCTTAGGGACCAAGACGACCGAAGAATTGTCTGTATAAAGTCATAGGGTTAAGATGCTATCCCTAGTGGAGAAGCTCGAAGACCTTAAAGCTGGGCTTGAAATGACATATATATTGACATGATTTTTCAGTCACTTCCTTCGTCCTACAACCCGTTTATTATTAACTACAACATGAACGAACTTGAGAAGTCTATTCATGAGTTTTTTAATATGCTAGTCCAATACGAGGCGACGACCCATAAACCTATACCGACGGAATTGATAGGAGAGATTTCAGCCTCCAAAGCGAAAGGCAAGAGGGTCGGACATTGGAAGAGAAAGAAGGGTAAGGGAAAAGAGATCGCATCTGCTGCAAGTTCTTTGAGCACTCCTACTGCTTTCGTTAGAATGGGAAAAGGGAAAGGGAAGGTTGGCGGTTCTTAGCGGTTGAAGGCAAATGATATCTGCATTCATTGCCAAGGAAAGGGGCATTGGAAGAGGGAGTGCCCGCAACTCCTCTCCAATCTAGGTACATTTGTGATTAACTGACTATGATAACTAATTCTGCTTCTTGAGTATGGATACTGGCTGTGGAGCTCACATCTACAATAACTTGCAGGTGTTGGAAAGAAGCAGAAAACTAAGTAAGGATGAGATAATTCTATGGCTAGGCCATGGGAAGGCCGTCGCAGTGGAAGCCGTGGGATCTCTCCAGTTAGTTATTAGTGGTCATATTCAGTAGAATAAAAAACTGTTATTATGTACCGAGCATGATGAAGAATATTATTTTCATTCCTGTTTTACACAATGATGGTTATTTATTTGCAAAAAATAAAAATAATTTTTATTTGGTGATTGATAATAACTATCATCTGCTTGGTACATTGGTAAAAGGTCTTTATATTTCTCCAAGAGTCTAATTGGATTATGCCTGCCCAACATAAATAAAAATTAGATAATCATGAAAATGCACAGTTTCGGCATGCAAAGTTAGGCCATATCTCAAAAGATAGGATGAGAAAGTAACTCAAACTAAACTTGCGAATCCCATCTAAAAGGGAAAATGACCAAGAAGCCTTTTGTT
>NC_026147.1:6471560-6493172 GCF_000512975.1 Sesamum indicum
GTGGATCATTAAATACTCCGGCTAGAGGAGGATTCTCGTACTTCATAACCTTTATCAAACTAATCGTAAAATTAAAGTCCTTCGATCGGACCAAGGTGGAGAGTATTTAAATGGTGAGTTCATTGATTATTTAAAGAAAAATGGAATTCTCTCTTAATAGACTCCTACTGGAATGCCACAACTGAATGGCGTGGCTGAAAGGAGGAATCGAACCCTGTTGGACATAATTCTATCCACATGACTCTTGAAACGATGGCTTAATTACTTAACATGGTGCCATCTAAGACAGTGCTCCAGACGCCATATGAGATATGGCAAGCCTACGTCCTACAAGTACTTGAGAGTGTAGGGTAGTCCCGCATACGTCAAGAGGCTAGTGGGCAGCAAACTAGACTCGAGGTCTAATCTGTTCAAGTTTGTCGAATATCCAAAAGAAACTGCGAGATACTACTTCTATGATCCATCTAAGCAAAAGGTTTTTATCTCAAGGAACATTGTGCTCTTGGAAAAGAGTTTTTCTGCAGATACTCGATGCAATTTGGTACAACTTAAGGAAACAAGTTAAACACCCCAGCAGAACAAAAGAACATTTTGAGCCTATAGTTCCCACTGATGGTGCTCCAATCCTCGTAGGTCGACCAGGGAAACGCAATCACCTAATAGGTACGAATTCTTGGACTATCTAGTCAATTGGATAATGATCTAAGGACGTATTGAGATGCGATGTCGGTCATCGATTCAGAAAAGTGGCTTGAGGCCATAAAATATGAAATAGACTCAATAGGTTCAAATAAAGTTTTAACCATCGTACACCCACCTAAAGATGTTAAACCAGTTGGGTGCAAATGGGTCTACAAATACAAGCTTGGAGCTGACGGAAAGGTTACAATCTTCAAGGCTGGGCTTGTGGAAAAGGATACACTCAAGGACTTGGGATTGATTTCGAGGAAACCTATTCACCCGTAGACATGGCCAAGTCCATTCGGATTCTGCTTGCCATAGCAATAAGGTCTGACAATGAAATATGATAGATAGACGTGAAAACGACATTTCTCAACGATTTCGTTGAGGAAGAGGTCTACATTGATAAGCCGGAGGATTTCACTTCCCATGAGAAGAACAGAAGGCCTATCATCTCCAAATGTCAATATATGGCCTCAAGAACAGAAGGCCTATCATCTCCAAATGTCAATATATGGCCTCAAATAAGCTTTCTAAAGCTGCAGCACACATTTTGATGAAGTCATACGGGGTTATGATTTCAATAAGAATGAATTTGATCCTTGTGTATTCAGGAAGATCAGTGGGAGCGCAGTTGTGTACGTTGTGTTTTATGTATATGATATCTTACTCATTGGGAGTGGTGTTAAGATGTTAGACAACATTAAAGCATGGTTGTCCACACAATTTTCCATAAAGGATATGGGTGATCCGCTTACATTCTTGGCATCAAGAGTTTATAGGGATAGATATAGAAGGATGTTAGGACTAACCCAATCCTCATATATTGAGAAAGTCTTGAAGAGATTCAAGATGTAGAACTCAAAACAAGGATTCCTTCCCATGAGGCATGGGATTAAGATGTCCAGGAAGTAGTCTCCCAAAACTGATGAGGAACATAAAAGTAGTCTCCCAAAACTGATGAGGAACATAAAAGGATGTCGAACATCCTTATGTTTCCACCGTAGGAAGCATTCAGTATGTTGTCCAGTACACCAGGCCAGATGTCGCGTACGTTTGGAGCATTACGAGCAGATATCAGGCATGTGCCAGGGAGGCGCACTAGAGCGCAATCAAGACAATAATTAAGTATCTAAAAAGGACTAAAGATGTGTTCTTGATTTATGGTAGTGGAGAATCGATATTGGAAGGTTACAATGATGCTAGCTTGCAATCGGACGATGATGATGCCAACTCTCAATCGGGTTTTGTATTCAAGCTGAATGGTGGTGTGTACCAAGTACGATTCCACAACGGATTCCACCATGAAACCTGAATACATAGTAATTTTGGAAGCAGCTGAAGGAAGCGATTTCGATGAAAAAGTACAACCAAGAGTTGGGTGTGGTACCTAGAATTATTGAGCTCATAGTTACCTTCTGGGATAACAACGGGGTAATAGCACAAGCAAAGAAATCGAGATTTCATCACCGTTCTAAACATATTCTTAAATGCTACCATCTGCTTAGAGAGATGGTGAGCAGAGGTGACGTCAGGATAGACCGAGTCAGCTCAACAGAAAACACAGTGGATCCACTTATCAAGCCAATGTCTCAAATTGCCCATGTTGGGCATCTGGATAAGACGGGTTTGAGGTTGATGGTTTATTTATTTAGGTCAAGTGGGAGATTATTAGAATAGGTGACTTGAAAGATAATTGGATTGGAATGTTTGTAATCTATTCAGGCAATAACTCGATCTTATGTAATATTATTCAATAAACAAAATGAGTTTTCGCTTTTGGCATTTCTTTTGTTTTGCTCATTACATTTATGTTTGCACTTCTTTCAAACATCACATCAAAGCCCATAGACCATATTGAACAACTGTGCAATAGTTAGAAATGTTTATTAGATGGCGGTCATGAAACCAACTATATAGGGTTTGGTTAGAAATATTCCGAATCAAGGACCTCGAGAATGGGCATCGAAATGTCCTATGAAGACTTGCATTATAAGTCACATTCATTTGATGAGTTATGTGTTTCATCAGGGGCAGACGTGGAAAGTTAATGGTGATCTTAATGGGTCGATTAACTCACGGGGATCGTCATATGGAAGCCTTGGAGGCTTGGTCGGTATGACTTGAGTCCCTAGCTTCGATAGTACGGGACCAGTCCTCAGACTTGAGGAATCACGACAATCACGTGCATGTGATAACTGTATCATTGATTTGTGTGAGAGGTGATCATAGGCCTTGTCTTGTACTTTCAAAGTATGTAGAGATGACGGTTAGTTCCAAGAAGAGGATCAATCTCCTGTCAAAACATGACAAAGGCATCTCGTATGCACTTGGAGATGCGTTAATGCTCTAGAAACCTGCGGCCACAGTCATTGGTCAAATAGGAAGAATAGGTTCCTCGTTCGAGCAATTTGACGTGACGCGACCTTAAGTATTATGCATAGACACGTAGTCTAGGATGGGAACTGACACCCAATTCCATGTTGTAGACTATGGCTAGGAGACGGTAGATGGAATGACTGTACTCGTATAGACTCGTGGCCTAAAAGCTCACATGGGTTTTCACCTAGTCTCTAGTGCCATGGACTGTTGCTAGAAGGTCAAAATGATGATAGGCTTTCTTGCTCAAGGATTGATCAATAATTATTAATTAATAATAGTGGTGGACACTAGCTCAACTCTAGCTGAAAGGTGAACCTATACAGTCACACATAAATCACTAAGAAGGGCGAGTAATTAATTGAGAATTAATTTTATAAGTAATTGAAAAACTTATATATGAGAGGAATCCATTGGATGGATAAGCCCAAGGATAAATTATTTGGATTAATTTAAATTAGGCTTGTCCTTAGCACTTAATAAGTTGGACTTATTATTTAGTAAAGGCTTATTGGGTTCATATATTTAAATGGATTAACTTTATGATGGACTCATTAGATTTAATTAAGATTGATTGGGCCTTGTATTTTAATTAATTAAAATAAGCCCCAGCCTTAATTATCTTGGTGGAAATGATTTGGAAAGGAAAATATTGAGTATCAAATTTACTTTTGGAAAGTGTCATGTTCGTGATTCTTTATTTCGAATAAAGGATCTTATTAACTAATGGATGGTCAAATGAACCTAAGCATATTTTATTTCATCCGTAAAAGGTATATATATGTATATTAGTTATTTGGAATAACTAATGAATACATAAAAAAGCAAGAAAATAATTTCCTTCTCTCCAATTTCACCTCTCGGCCTAACCCCCTCTTGTACACACTTGGTGTGTTTTTTCTCGTCAATTTTTTTCCAGCAAATTAAGCTGAGGAATCTCAAGTTCCGGTGTGGAGTGGGCGTATCTTTAGAAGGTTTCTACGTGGAAGCCTTGCGTGAACGGAGTAAACGAACAAGGTTCAAAATAAACAAATGAAAGGTTATTCTTGAATTACATTTATGTACCTCTTGTTTTCATTCAACCAATAGCTCTGTTAATTTTATTATTGTCATTTATTTTATTAACTACATCGAACTCCCTGTAACTCCAAGGGTACACCCCTTGGAATTATGGTCTCATTGCGATTTGGTTTTATTTACACAATTTATTTTAACCGCTTCCACTTGCGTATTCTCGGGCCGATCCACTCGCAGTTTCCGGTGCCCTTTCACCACTACCCAAATATGGTCTCGCGAGTCGTGGGACATTTGGAATAGAAGGCAAGCTGCATTATCGCTATGAACAAAGGAACACGGTCGTTGTTTCCCTGTCTCATGAGTCATGGAGAATGACAATTGAGGTGTGATTTGGTAGATGGGTCGGGCTTAACACCGGGTAGCATAGTTCATTTGGAGTCCTCGGGACAATGTAAAGAGGTGAGACAAAATATCTTGGGAATCTCATAGAATGAGAATCGCATTGGTTGCCTCCCAAAAAGCTTTTTCCATGTGAATCATAAAAGTGGGCATGGTAAATTGTTCTTGTGGATCCCATGCCCACTAGGAAGGGATGTACAGAACTCCACTCGACAGTGGTGGGATTTTGTTCAAATAGTGGGATAATTGAAAGACTAAAAAACCAAGTCTTAACACAAAATAATATTGGAATAATCTACTTATTCTTTCTACTCTGCGTTTAGAACACATGTCTTAGAAACATTTTCCAATTCATTTTTTGAGATTTATTTCATTAAATGGAATGCAAAGAATTAAATTGGCTGAAAAAATCGAAGGATTGTCCTCGATTTTCAAACCTGGTTTATGTCATGGTTAAGCCACTTCCATCAGACTTGTGAATGGAGTCCTTACTAAAAAAGAACGTTGACTGAAGGACCGTACCAGTATGGACTCAGAAATCTAATGCTCATATAGAAATTCAGCTAATCTCTAATGCCATGGACCAATGCTACACAGCCACCTATAGTGACGGGCTTTCTTGATTAAGGGTTAATCAAGAAATACTAATTAATAATATTGTTAGACACTATCCCAAGTCTAACTGAAAGGTGAACTTAAAGAATCACACACAAATCACTGAAAATGAACATAGAATTAATTTAGAATTAATTCCATAAATAATTTGATTACTTACAAAGAGGAATCCATTGAATGGAAAAAGGCCAAGAATAAATTAATGGCATTAATATATATTTGGTTTGTCCCTATAATATAATAGTTGGATCTTATTAAAGAATAAGGATAATTTGGGTATAAGTATTTAATTAGATTAAATAGAAGTTGAGCTCAATTAGATTGGATTTTTATTAAAGATTTAATAAAAATTCATTTGCTTGTATTCTTATAAGGGTAAGAATTGTTCATGCTCAAATATTTTGAGCCAAGGAAAATTCCATGGAAGGAAATAAATGGCTAGCATATTGCAGTTTAGGAAAGTTCAATTCTACCCATTTTCGGGGATCTCTTTATTTGGAATAAAGGAAATATACCTTGTAGATAATAGAATATATTTAGAAATATTCTTAATATTTGGAATAAAGGAAATATACCTTGTAGATAATAGAATATATTTAGAAATATTCTTAATTATCTAAACAGTATATATATATATAATATATATATATATGAAATTTAGTTATTTGGTAAATAATTATGATGATCATGACACAAAAAAAAAAAAAAAATCTCCTCCTTCCCCCAAAAACCATTTGGCCACCCCCTTCTCTCTTTGTGCACTTGGTGTAATTTTCTTCTCTCATTCTCATCTAGAAAGAGGACGTAGAGATCCCGACTACAGTGTGATGTGGAAGAATTAGACGGTTCCTATGTTAAAGACTCAAATGAGGAGCATCTCAAGGTATCATTTTTCACCCTTATAGTTCTTTTGATTTTGGTAATCCAACATCAGCCTTATGTACGTTTTATTTTTAGTACATTGAATGCCCAGGAACTCCAAGGGTACATCCCTTAAACTCATTTATTTTCTGTATTTAATTTTTGCTATTATGCGTTTTATTTATCGCTTCCGCTAGCACGTTCCCAGGTCGTACCATGCGATCCCCTTCAAGACCATGTCTTGAGCTTATCAATAATATTACTATCGTTTGCATATTTCTATTTAATTCTATCATGTAAAAAATGTCTAAGAACCCCTTAACCCTGATAATGGAGACTAATAAATTTAATGGTACAAACTACAATGATGGCTGAAAAATCTAAAGATTGACCTAAATTTCGAGAATCAGGGCTATGTCTTCGACAAGCCGCTCCCAGCGACATTACTGAAAGGCTCCTTGCCCGAAGAACGTGTGACGTTCGAGAGGTGGCATGAGAACAACTGCAAGGTCCAGTATCATATAAGTTTTGGTGATCAATGACTTCCAAAAGCAATATGATAGGTTGGAAGACGTTCCCACGATAATGCTTCACATAGAGGAAGTTTATGCAACTGCTGATAGGCATATTAGATATGCCGCTACAAAAGCATTTTTCGGGACCAAGATGACTGAAGGATTTTCTGTGCAAAGACATGGTGTCAAAATGCTTCCCTCGTGGAGAAGCTCGAAAACCTCAAAGCTAGGCTTGACAATGTCAAGTACATGAATGTGATCCTCCAATTACTTCCTCCCTCTTGTAACACATTTATCATTAACTACAACATGAATGGACTTGAGAAGTCTAGTCATGAGTTAATTAATATGTTTGTTCAATACGAGGAAACGACCCACAAGTTTGTGCCATTAGTATTGATAGCAGGAACTTTGACCTCCAAGGCAAAAGGTAAGAAGGCCGGAAGCTGGAAAAGGGAGAAGGCAAAAGGAAAATTCATCGTAGCCACTTTTAGTGCTCCAAGCACCCCTGTTGCTCCAGTGTAAAAGGAAAAAGGGAAAGGAAAGAACGGCGGTTCACAGCGATTAAGGAAAATGATGTTTGCATTCATTGTTAAGTAAAGGAGCAGTGGAAGAGGAAGTGCCCACAACTCCTCTCCAACTAAGACACTTTGTGATTCAAGTAAATATGATGACTAATTCTGCTTTTAGGTATTGGATACCGGTTGTGGAGCTCACATCTGCAATGGTTTGCAAGTGCTGAAAAGAAATAGAAGGCTACGTAAGGATGAAATATCCTAAGGCTTGGTGATGGCAAAGCCGTAGCAGCTGAAATTGTGGGATCACTCAACTTAGCTATTAGTAATCATATTCGGATAGAATTAAAGAACTGTTATTATATATTGAGTACAATAAAAGATATTATTTTCACTCCAATTTTAGACAATGATTATGCGTTTAAGATCAACAAAAATTTTTATTTGATGATTGATTATAACCTTCAGCTGCTTAATACATTAACAAACGGTCTTTATATTCTCCAACAGTTAAATTGAAGTATTATTGCTCAACACAAATGAAAATTAGATAATCTTGAAAACACACAGATTTGGCATGCAAGGTTAGGTCATATCTCCATAGAAAGGATGAGGAAGTTGGCAGATATTAAGGAGTCTAGAGGTAGAGGACTTGGATAAAAATAAACTTTCGAATCTTGTCCAAAAGAGAAAATGACCAAGAAACCATTTGGTGGACAAAGTACGCTTGCCACTGGTCTGTTGGACTTAATCTACATAAATGTTTGTGGACCACTAAATACTCCGGCTAAAGGAGAATACTCATAACCTTTATTGATGATCACTCCACTGTATGGTTATGTTTAACTCATGAGGTTCAAGTTTGGGCCCTTTGGAAGATTTAAAGAATTCAGACTTGAAGTAGAGAATCAAACAATTCGTAAGATCAAAACCATTATGTCAGACCGAGGTGGGAAATATTAAAGTAGTGAGTTCATGGATTACCTAAAAGAAAATAAAATTATCTATTAGTGGACTCCTCCTGGAACGCTGTAGCTAAACGGCATGGCAGAAAAGAGAAATCGATCCCTATTGGACATGGTTCGATCAAAATGAGTTTTATTCAACTACCCTTGTCTTTTTGGGAATACGCTCTAGAGACAGCGGCCAAGTTGCTCAACATGGCGCCATCTAAAGCTACGCCCCCAAACGCCATATGAGATATGGCACAGCAAGCCAGCATTCGACAAGTACTTGAAAGTATATGGTAGCCCGACATACATCAAGAGGCTAGTAGGAGACAAACTAGAATCAACGTCTAATCTATCCAGGTTTGTCGGTTATTCAAAAAAAGTTACTGGGTATTATTTCTATGACCCATCAAGACTAAAGATTTTTGTGTCGAGAAACGTAATATTCTTGGAAAAGGGTTTTCCAATGGATAGCCAATGTCATGAGGAACTGCTTGAAGATTCATATGAGATACCTTTTCAAGATAATGCAACACCATCTGTACCTACGGATCCCAGTGTTAGTGCTCTAGTTCTCTGTAGGTCAACTAGAATATCTCAACGTCCTGATAGGTATGAATTCTTAGGCTTGTCTAGCCAATTAGACAGTGATCCAACAACATACAGAGAAGCGATGTATGACATCAACTCGGATAAGTGGCTTGAGGCCATGAAATCCAAAATGGACTCGATTGTTCGAATCAAGTTTGGACCTTCGTGCGCCCACCTAAAGGTGTTAAGCCAGTTGGTTGCAAATGGGTATACAGACGTAAGCTTAGAGCTAGCGGGGAGGTTACTGCCATCAAGGCTAGGTTCGTGGCAAAAAGATACACCTTGGCATCGTGCGCCCACCCAAGGTCAACTTTGAGAAAATCGATTCGCCCGTGGCAATGACTAAGTCCGTTAGGATACTGCTTGCTATAGCAGCGTGGTATGACTATGAAATATGACAGATGGACGTTAAAATGGCCTTCTTGAACGATTTCATCGAGTAAGTGATCTACATGGATCAACCAGAAGGTTTCACCTCTTCTGTAGAAAAATATAAAGTTGGTCCATCTAGAGGTCCATCTCTGGCCTCAAACAAGCTTTCGGTTGCTGGAACACGAAGATCAGAGGGAGCTCGGTTACATACCCTCTACTTTATGTTAACCATTTGTTGCTGATTAGGAATGATGTCAAGATATTAGGAAACATAAAAGCATAGTTGTCCACTCAATTTTCCATGAAATATATGGATGAGGCTTCCTACATCTTGGCATCGAGATCTACAGGGATAGATCCAAAAGGATGTTAGGATTAACTCAATCCTTGTACATTGAGAAAGTCTTGAAGAGATTCAAGATGGAAAACTCAAAATGAGGATACCTTCCAATAAAGCATGGGATTAAGTTGTCCAAGAAACAGTCTCCCAAGACTGATGAGAAACTTAAATGGATGTCAAACATTCTCTATGATTCAGCTGTGGGCAGTATTTAGTTTGATGTTTAATGCAGTAGGCCCAATTCGCCTACGCTATAAGCGTAACTACCAAACATCAGGTGTGTGTTGGTGAAGCACACTGCAGTCGGTCAAGACCATACTTATGTACCTGAAAAGGACTAAAGATATGTTCTTGATATATAAAGTCATGGATAATTTATAATGGAATACTACAGTGATGCTAACTTCCGATCGGAGATAATGATGCCAACTCTCAGTCAGGTTTTGTAATCAAGCTAAATGGTGGTGTGGTTACTTGAAAAGTTACAAGCAAGCTACCACAGCAGATTCTTGTTGGAACAAGTGACCAAAACACCAATTAGATTGGTTGTTTTCAGAACTATTCAAGCAATATTTATTTCAACAATGTTGTCCCGAGGAATATGAAAAGTATTGCCTCTGCAGTTTTGCCTGTTGGCAAATTTCACAAGATATAGCATGTTTGTCATTTTTTACTAGACCAATGTGGATCAATATATTGTGAGATAAGTGGCCTAACCTCTTATGCCAAGTTTCTACAGAAATATGTGAGGCATTAAGTCCAAAAGTACTAAAGCTACACATAATATCCTTTATAATTTTGCTTCAAAGGATTGTTTATTCAAAATGTAATGTTTCCCTATAAGAAGGGCCACTGCACTAGTATCCTTAGTCTTGTGGTCCTGAATCAGACAATAAGAGTCAAGAAATTCAAATTTCCTATTATACCTTCAATATCAACATTTTCATGGCAATTGCTGAATGACTGATTTCAGGTCAATAAACAATAGCAGTGGCATTTAATTGCTAGTGTTGTTCCCATATTAAGACCATTGCACATATGTTCTTTCAAAGTTTTAAAGTGCGAAGGTGTTGGAATTCCTTGCTAGTTTTTTCTAGTTGTAGCTTCTAATAACGGATTTGGCGATAATGATAGTTCATCATTAACGGAAGACGAAAACAACCTCCTTGACTGAGGGACATATACATATCCTTGTATTGTAGCTTGTTCTATGATTTATTGGGACGACATGAAACAATCCAAACACCTCAGTCATTGTTTTTGAGCTTGAACGATCATCTTGAGGGTGCATCACCAGTTATAGTTGTTGCCAAATCAAGTGTATTTAAAAGACAACAAAGGATAAGTAATTCAAATACTGATGACACATGGATTCACTTCCCAAACGAACTTCCTGCCATAGTGCGGCTTAAGAGAATCCTAAGAGGTGGGAGCATGCAAAGTTGTGCATAATAACCAAGGAGATGCAGTATTTGTAGTTTTTAGTATTTACATTATCAAGGGATCATTTTATTAACGTTTTAAATAGGTTGAAGAATATGCTTTCGAAAGAATCTAGATAGAAATCGATGCTAAAGATATTTCTTTACTGACAATGTCACAACATAGAGGCAACTAGTGGTTGCGGTATATTTTGGCTTAAATTCATGCTATAAAAAGCAGTTTGAAATGTAATTTTGTGTACACTTTCAGAGAAAGGGATAATGTGGTGGACCTCCTAACAAATGAAGCGTGTGACAGAAAGATAAATTACATATTTCATGGGAGTAAGATATCCATGCCACTCAAAAGATCTATCCACTCAAAAGTTTTGATATCTTTTTCCCGATCATCAATAAATGAAAACCTATCTTGCCTAATCCCCTACCTAGATAGAAGTGGCCTAGGCACTAATAATTAATGTTGAGTGTTCAATCACTTCTCAGTAAATAAAGCTTGTTACTATTACCTTATAAATACAATAAAATATTAGAGTCTTTAGAATCTTTACTCACAAAAATCTTCATAGATCTTCCAACAGTATTACCAATTTGCATGCACAAGCTAAGAGATATCAAGAAAATTAAGATTTTTTCCTCTGTAATGATTCTTCTCCTGGTGATTTATATTTCAATTACCATTGAGATTACGAAAATGACTCTCACACTGAAAATAAGTTACATACAATATATTTGGCTGGCTTTAGAATTATAAACTTCATGAGGTCAAAATAGTGTTTGCATCATTCAGAAAAAAATCAATTTATATTCCACTTGAATACATTTTTCTTTTATGCGACCTCTTATGGTCAAATGAATAATGAAAAGTTTCAATATCTACCTCTTATGGTCAAATGAATAATGAAAAGTTTCAATATCTTCTGTTCATGTATTTGTTGTATTATGACCTTTACAAAACATCTTCGTATTTTTGAAAGCATCATTTCCAATTTGTTAAACACAATGATCAAAGATTTCTATGGAACTTGTCAATCTCTGAACCCGTGAGCCCGTTTGATGTAAGAATTGCCTCCAAACTCACCATGTGCATCCTAAAATTTGGTTATGGCAATATGCCGAAAAGGGATTACAATCACCATTCATAAAAATGTGACATCCTCAACGTGGAGCGACTTATCCCATGATTGGTCGTTATGTATCAAGATTCTAGAGGTGATTCCCATGTATGTAGCATTTTGTCCCGCATGTTCAAGACGTGGCTCCCCACGCGCATTCCACTTTGTCTCCCATATACTTAGCTTCCTACTCAACTTGGTGATTGATTTTCATACTATTATGTCATGCCCTGGGCCCTGGGCCCACAAGCCCGTTGGGCCCTAGAATTGTCTCAAACCCACCGAGTGCATTTTGAAATTTTATTATGAAAGCAAACCGAAAAGGGATACCGAATGGATGCACTCGAGTTTTCAAGTGTCTGTGTATTTTGCTGATAGAAATTAGTATAAATTAAAAAATTATCGATAATAATTTATAAAAATAGTTTACCAGCTAATTTAGAAGTACAATTTGCAAACTATTTGTCCATACCAATAATTTTTTTTAAAAAAACAAAACACATTTTTTTCTATTTAGGAACGGTCAAAAAATTAGGAATTCGATTCAAAGCCCGTTCCAACTTTGAAACGACATTAATAAAATAAACTGTTCAATATATTACAATGTCCTAAATAAAAAAGAGGAAAAATTAAAATATAGGAATGGTTAATTTATTTTGACAGTTCAAAAATAAGTTCCCACTAATTGAATTTCGCGCCAAAAGAAAACTGGAGGAAAAATCAAACCTAGGAACGGTTATTTAATATTTGACCGCTGTGAAATATGAAATTTACATAAAAACCATTCCTAAATGTATAAAATATGATTCTCTGAAATTATTAAAAAAACGTTTCTAAATGTGTTCCAAAAACTGTCTCTAAATATACCCATAGATTGTTCGTTCACTTCCCGATTACAATGTCTCAATATTCACAACCCTGATTAATTCCAAATTTAAACTCATCGCAATACTTTTTATATGTTAACATATCTACTGTTGTTCCATCATTTTTTCAACCTCATTGATTGTGTATCAGATACGATATCTTAGTATCCGTATAACAAAAATGTCAAAAATTTCATAGAATTTAGCATTTTATTGATTTAATACTATCCAACGGTTTGATAAAAATTTTAACGGTCTGATTAGACAATCCAATACAACAGTATATGATGATACTTACATCTACGTAAGACTAACAGTCTTATATATACAAATATATTTGATCTTCTTAACACGTATCAATTTAATTGGTAGCATTATATGTTTTCCATGACCATAATTAATTTATAGTCTACTTTTTCTTATCATTAATATGTTTGGGACAATTTATCCTATATTTTTTATTTTCTTAATTTTGTGTGTAAAATAAAATATTTTAAAAAACATTCGGCAATTTAAAAATAATTACTTAATTTTGCTGTAATTTTTAAAAAAATTTATACATTTATGAAATTATAAAAAATTTCATAATTTTTGGTAATTTTAATAATTTTCTATAAATTTTTGAAAATCTTTAAAAAATGTTGTAAATTTTATGTAATTCTCCAAATTTTATATATTTTTGGTTATTTTAATAATTTTCTCTTAATTTTGGGTGATTTTTAAAAATTCTGTAAAAAAATTATTCTATGTAAGTTTTGAAATTTTGAAGATATGCACTAACTAATTTCAATAAATAGAATTTTTTAATTTTTCGTTCTTTTTACATTTTTCTTTCTTGTTAAATACTTCAAATATTCCAATCAAGAAGTTATAATTGGTCAAATCTTGTTACTAGTCTCCTTCGAATTTGAAAATTCAACTCCTATTTTTCCCTTTATGCAATTCTTATGTGTATTATTATATTGCTACATTTTTTTCTGAAATATATTGTCAATTTATTTTACGAATAGACTAGTTTTTTACATCATAATGTAAATAACCCAAAAATATTAGACCAATATATAATCCCAATAGTAAAGTTATTTAAATAATAATGTAAATAATCAAAATATTGGACCAATATTTCCAATAAAATAATTTTTACATCATAATGTAAACAATCACAAAAATTAGACCAATAGTTAATCCCCATAATAACATTATTTAAATAATAATGTAAACAATCAAAAAAATTAGATTAATATTTCCAATAATAATATTTTCAAGTCGTAATGTAAATAATCACAAAAATTACACCAATATTCCTAATAATATAACATTTTTACATAGTTTACCGCAAAAAAATAACATTTTTACATAATAATATCAATAATAAAAAAAATTAGACCAATTTTTCCAATAATAATATTTTTACATAATAATGTCAATAATCACAAAAGATAGGCTAATATCCCCAGTAATAACATTATTTACATAACAATGTCAATTATTGTAAACATAGAAAATATTCCCAACAATAATTTTTACATAATAAAGTCAATAATCAAAAAATTAGACCAATAATCCCAATAATAATATTGTTTACCAAATAATACCAACAATTACAATATTAAGGTAATATTTCAAATTAAAATACAATTATATAATCATTAGAAATAGAAAACAAATTGAGAACAATATTTTCAATAATTAATAATTATTTAAAAATGTAAATTTGTTTAGTAACAACATACAAACAGATCACGCATGCCTTAAATCTTGTTTAGCCCATCAATTGATAGATTAAAATGGATAAATATAACGAATACTTCAATAAAAAGTTTATGTGATAGGCTAAATAAGCTTAAAGCAATACTTGGCCCGTTTGTATATATGCACAAGAGAACTATACATTTTTAATTAATTACAATAATCATAACTTCATTATAATTTTTCTGATGTGTAAGAATTAGTATATTCTTTTTTATTTACATATTAATGTGAATAATCGTAATATTTTAATACTTCTCAATAATTTGTTTAGATCATGTTTAGTGGTACGCCTCCTATACCACGTGGTCAAGGACGTGGTCATGGTCGTGGCACGCCACTTCTACCAGTTTCGTCGGATGCTTCCCAAGTTGGGGAAGCAGTTCTTCGACAACCCACACCACCTGACACGACCACACCGTCCCCCGCCCCACAGACTCCAGATGATGCTGGAGCATCTGGAGCTGCACCGACAGTTGATGAGATGATACAACAGTCTGCCACCCCGGCGGCTGCTCCACCACTACTCTCACTTCCCCTACCATCAGCGCGCCCAGTATATTAGCCTCGATAACTCAAGGTAAATTTGTTTATCAATTTTTTTAGTATTGTTTTATATTGAAAATGTCTAATATAGCATGTCCTTTTAGATCTGACTGCTGCTTTCACGAGCTCATCAATGCAGTCGTGATGGGGACACTTTCCCCACCCGTCGCCATGTTTGAGGCAAGTGCCGGAAGAGTACCAGCATTTGTGGTTTGAGAGCATGAAGGTAATCAATTTTAAATTAATTTGATTTTATCTAATAATCTATTTATTTAATGAAATTTAGTAACATTTTGTTTAATTTTATTATTGTAGATGACCTACTGGTGGGACTGTAATGATGAGTCGATGTTCTGGGTGTTCCACATGTTCGCCAATAAGTAAATCCGGAAGATACTTTCCGTCACCCTGTCCAGCCTGGTCAGGCCACTCTAGCTGGCCAACAAGGTTTGGATCTGGCTCCAACTCCAGACGTATTGGGCCAGATTCGACTTTCAGCGGTAGTCCTTATAGAATAAGATGCTAAATGTTTTTTCTTCTACAGGAAGCAAAGCTCAGCCAGCCCCCCAAGCAGATGGAATTATTGGAGAGGTGCTGCAAGAAAAAAGTGGACGGCGGCTGGAGCGGGCCGAGGGCGTTGGAGGTGGAGGTAAGTAGCTAGAATATTAATATTATTTTTTTAAAAAAAAATAATTCTTGTTTTAAAGTGTTAATAATTTTGTTTGTTTTGCAGGAAACGTTTCAAAAGCTGCTAGAGGATGGTCAGCCTTAGAGGGTTGGATATTCCAGAAGGTGCTTTATTTTTTGTAATATCCAACCCTCTAGTCTTTGTGATTCTTTTATTTTTTTTTAAGTGTCTATATATATATATTGTGGGATTAATGGATTCAAAAGTGTCAATTCATTTTTCTTTTCTAAATATTTGAAAGTGATATGTGGTGTGGTGGCAAAGAACTAAATAAATTGGTGCATAAAATTCTTTCACACATTTGTATATCTGTATAACTTTAATATAATTGCAATTCAATTCCAATTTTAACTTTTGATTATCAATTTTAACTTCATCAAGTTTTTCAATTTTACTCAAAAACTGGAGTTGAATATAAAGAATTTTGTAAAGACAAATGGTTGATTACAATATAACAATACGTACATATTATTGAACTCTTTAATCAATTTTCATAAATATTATCTCTTTTTATTTTTTTGCCTATTATGGAGGAATCTAATATAGAAAATAATTTATTGTATTATATTCGTAGATAGCATCAATATATACATTTCTTTCTAAAAATGCTTTCTATCTAATTATTACATAATATTAAGTAAAGACAAATCAAAAAAGAAGAAATCAATAGGAAAATATTATAAAAAAAAAAAGACAGAATATAACTTCCGAGGCTTCTGCTACCTCCTATCGAGCTTTATTTGTTGAAACACTCACACATACGCAGACAACATTTACGCACACTTTCTCACTCAACCACTCACACTTCACATTTGCTCACGCCTTTTCTCCCTCAACACTCTCACTATAGAACACTGTTCAAGTACATATAGTACTACGCTTAGAAAGCCCTAGAACATTACATTTGAATCATTCGGTAGCCAAAAATGGCGGAAAACTCCAGAAATGTAAGATGAATTTTATGTAGGCAACTCCATTATTCCTTTTCTAAATCATTTAATTCTTTTTCCTTCTTTAATTCTTTTTATTGAATCGATTTGTTAATTCGTCATTGCCGTATAATATGGCAACAGAATTCTTCAAGAACATACACTAATCCGACCCAAATTCAAATTCATCTTGTGAAGATTCTTGTGATGTGCTATTGCCGGATCCCATCTCTTGTGCTCTGCCGACAAGATTAATGGAGCCTCAGGTACATATAATTATTTTTTTTTCCAATTTGTTTGTATTTAATTTCCTTTCCTGTCAAAATTTTAAAAATAAATATTTAATTTTTTAATATATTAATTTTTTTTTCTATAATTAAGTTTAAACAAGAAATTCAACTTTACTTATTTGATAAATGTTTTCAAAAAAATTTTTGGGGAACCCATTCTGGAGACTATAGAAATTATGCTCAATAAAACTTGTCTTTTCTTTTTTCTTATTTTTTGGTATATTTTGTTACCATGACCAGTAGCTGCAGTGACTAAACTCATATTTGAAAATAGTAATTTTTATTTCACTAATTTTACCTTAAATTAAGCACAAAAGGGGAGATGAAGAGAAAGTGCAAAAGCAGTGGTAATGACTTGGCCTAGGCTCAAACCAAACCTGATTGTGCCTGTTTTCTTTTCTTTTTTTTTTTAATGAAGATGAGATACTTTTTTAACAAACTTAAATAATTTATGCTTTTATTTTAAATAAATAAATTATAAATTAAGCCAAACAATGAAAACTACAAATAGAAGTAGCTAAGACCACATAAAGACCAAAAATGATTTAAAATACATTTTCAAAAAAAATAACACTGAATTTTATTGAATTGTTGTACTAATATAGAAGTAGAAGAATAAAGGTAAAATTTTTAGAGTTTCATAAGTATAAAAAATATAGAATAGTTAAGCTACCAAAATAAAATAAAACTTATATGTCATGTATTATTTAAAAAAAAGAAGTGGCTCGATTAGGTCAGCCCGCTAACTTGACTCAGGGTTAAGAGGTCCTAGGTCATTGGGTTGGACCTATCCCAAGTATTGATACTTAGAATTAGCCCAGGATTGGCCTAGATTGGATCGACCAACTTTTCTTTATTGGGTCAATCACATCCTAGGTTGAGTCCCTCTTGAGCCCGACTCTTAAGGCATCTTGATCAGCAACTAGCAACCATGTGTTTAGTCCATGATCATTCAATTAACATTAGTTTGGTGGAAGTTTCTCAATTACAGGATATAATGTGAGATCCCTATGACCAATAAAGCAAAAATAATAGTAATTTTTATTTTTGGAAGCAGGAATATGAGTTCTCTATGCACAATGAACAAAAATAGAGAAAAAAAATAGTTGAGAACATTTTATACATCAATATTCGTTATAATTGATTGTCGAATGATGATAAAATGATTAAGAAACCAAATGATTATTGCATCTCTTTGACTCGAAACTTGAAGATTTGATTAATTAAATAATTCAAATTTAAAACTTGGGGAGAACATCCCAAATATAAATATCTACTTGACCAACTTTCATTTTGAGAAAATATAAACGTTTGAGGGTATTGTGGAGAAAATAGAATATCACAAATGTCGAAATATTTTGTGGTAATGAAAAGAATACCAAAGGAGGAAAAAGAATAGTAAATAAATAAATAAAATTAAAATTGAAAAAAAAATAAAACCACAAGAAAAGATTGCGACCTCAACCTATAGTACTAACTACCATGGCTCACGGTATAATATCTTTAATTACATTAATGGAGCGGAGAAGACATTAATTAGGGTATCTTCCATAATTATTTACAGTTTTTCTTATTTAGTTTGTTTTGTTGATATAAAAGTTTCTCATTGTGTCATGTTTGGAAGCCCCATAAGGTATTAATTGTTGCAATAATTATATATTCTCTCTTCATCACCATAGATATATTATTTTTTTATAATAAGTCTTTTAGTTCACAACATTGGTTTTCCATACAATAATTTAGAAGGCGTTAATTCCCTTATATTATCCTACTTGGCACAAAATTGGATCTCTTGGTATGTCGTTTTTCATACTTAGGACAATAAATGTTACTGTTAGTATTTTTGGTCTCGGCTCTCTGATCCATTTGTCTATTTAGTGTTCTATACATCTTTCTCAATTTGCCAACTTTTTTCATATCCAAAGTATATTTTCTTTAAAAACTCCCAATCAGGATATCTTACTTATAATTACATTTTTGAACCTTTCAACGTAACCAATTTTTGTTGATATATAGATCCAAATTACTCTATACAAATAATATAATCCAACAACGGAAATTTGATCAATGTAACTTATTTTCCTTTCAAATTTGCTCATGTAGATAAGCTAGTAATACTTCACACTAAGCATGAGATAAAGTAGCATCTCAATACGCTTGATTTTTAATCACTTCATAACAAGTTGACGACAAAATTCAAACTTTTACAAAGGTTTAGTTAGCACTGTAGTCTGTCAATAAAGAAATAACCCATGACCAAGATTGGAGCTGTTGCAAGTTGAAAGAGCCATTTATAATACTAGGTAGAGGACCGCTGTCATGAAGTATTTCATGTGGATTATGAATGAAAGATATCGGGTAAGAAAGGCAGCAAATCGATCACTACCTGCAGATACAAATGGTGGTGCAACCTGTCGTTAAGCGTCAAGAACAATGCTATATCCATGTAGCATGGTGATGATGCAATTTGTGATGAAGGTGTTAGTGACCAAAATCTAAAGTGGCCAACTTACAGAGTGACAATATTGAAACAACTCTATTTAGGCATGCACATAGGGTGGTAAAGATACTACAAAAGTGATTGTGGGGAAGCTAAGACGATTAAATGACCACAAAAAAAAATTCATATTGATGGTGGTGGGTTCCATGACATACCAAATACAGGTATATTTTGCATAGGGCTATGCAGTGTCAATGGTTTTTGAATCAGGGTGATGTCATCTATGTCAATTTTAATAGTTATAACCATTGGTGAGATGATGGTATAAATACAAAAATAACATACTGGTAACCCATATAAACTCTTTTCCAAAACAAACATTTTATGTCGCAGTAATGCTAAATGAGAATTCTACAGACAAGTGGCTTAGCGGCCCTCATATGATAGGGATCTTTTGATTAATGTCACTTTGCATTTAGTTTGTTATGCAACTGTTCTTCAACATTTATTATAGTTTCCACAATATTTATATATTGCTTATCTTTTTAATTCATAGTCCATGTGGGACGGGCTAGCATAAAACACATCTACTCTTTTCAACTTTACGCATTGTTGTCCTGTAAATTCTAAGTATTAAGACAACATATTTTCTACATATTTACATGCCTTTTATTTTGCATATACTCATCTTCACATGCCACAATAATGGTGGACATGTAACTATCGTGGAACTAAATGATAAGGCTTCTTACTTTGCATATTTTTAGCGATCTTGTTTCCAAATTGGTTTTCCCTTGAATGTTTTGAAAAATATACAAGTACATTAAATTATAAAACAATGTTTATGTAGTTACTTGATCTCATTAATTGTACTTGAGAAAAGGGAATTGTTTATTAATTTTGGTATTCTAATATAAAAAAAGCTCCTGTAATAGAAAAACATAACAATGCATCAAGAAAATTATTTATCCATTGAAATTTGGTGGTGAAGGTATGTACTTTGCAATATAAGGAAATATGTCTCACTTTAATTTTTTGTTAAAAGTTTCAATTGATGTTTATCAGCTTTCCTTCATACACGGCCACTTCCGACTGATTGGTTAATGGAGTTTGTTTATCTCTTTAATCTAATATGCTTAGACTTCTTACTTTATCTGTGGCTTAATTTATACTTTTTTTATTCTAATGTGCTTGTGTTTTGGTGCATGATCAACCTGAATCAAACAATAGATATTCAATTAAAAAGAGAAGTCGAGACAGGTGTGTAGTTCAAGGCACATGGAAGGTCTCTTTTGGACTTTTCCGACATCATCAACGAGGCCGCAACTATATTTTGAAAATACATAAGGCATGTCCACTTGTCAATTTGAATTTATATCTATACATATTTGAACCAAATACTCCACGTAATGCAATCTAGGTTTATATATCCAAATCATATTAAGATTAGAAATCCGTTGGCTATTATGATTAACTGATTTCGAGTACTGAATAATCCTTATCTTATTACTTTTTATTCTAAAATTTAATTATTTTCTTGGTAATTATTTATTTGTTCTTTAATCTACATATAACACTTTGTTTATAGAAAGCTTATGCATCCACTTACTCATCCACTAAAAAATGGAAACAAAATTAGATATTAGTGTGTAATCACGTGCATTTTTGCTATTATGCACTCTTATGTTTCTTTATCTAAAAAATGTGATATTATAATTTATAAAATAAACTCGTCTATTCTACTAACATATATATGTGTGGCAGGTTGAAGTATGGGAAAGGAACATGTATCATATAATTGGACATGTACCAAATAATGAAAGCAAGTTGGACGTAAGAGTGAAAAAAGTCCCTCTCCAACAAGATGTGGACTAGAGGATTGGATATTACAAAAGAGAAAACGCGACGCCTTAAATGCAAGTGATAAGGTAATAATTTTTTAATACTTTACATAAATAATCTGTAAATTTTTGAGTAGTGATAAGGTAATAATTTTTTAATACTTTACATAAATAATCTGTAAATTTTTGAGTTATGTAAAACTAATATAATATAACTAACATTCTTCAACCAATTTTTCAAGCAACAGTACTATACTCATGATAGAGTCTCTCAAAACTTCAGCTCTTTAAAGGAGGTAGCAACTTTTATATTCTATATAACTAATCAATTATATAATTGAATATCAATAAATATATGAACTCATAATGTAAAAAGATCAAAAGTAACTTTGTCCAATAAAATAAAAGTTAGTTGAGTCTTTTTAAATTACAAACTCACTCCCTTTGAAATACCACCCCTTCTAATTAGCATAG
>NC_026147.1:6493510-6505606 GCF_000512975.1 Sesamum indicum
GAGGAATCTGATGTAGAATATAATTTATTGTATTGCATTCATAGATAGCATGACTATATACTTTCCTTCTGAAATTGATTCTTGTCTAATTATTACAATAACATTAAATAAAGACAAACCAAAAAAGAAGAAATTAGTAGATAAATATTATGAGAAAAAGACAGAACGTCAATTCCAAGGCTTCCGCTAAACCCAATCGAGCTTTCTTATTTGAAAACCTCACACAAACACACACAACATTTACTCACACTCTCTCACTCAACCACTCACACTTCACATTTGCTCGCGCCTTTTCTTCCTCAACACACTCACTGCAAATCACTGTTCAAGTCCATAAAGTACTACGCTCAAGAGACCTAGGAACGCTACATTTGATTCCTTCGGTATCAAAGAAATGGTAGAAAACTGTAGAAATCTAAGATATTTCTATGCAGGCAACTCCATTATTCCTTTTCTCAAGCATTTGATTCTTTCTTTTTCCTTCTTTAATTCCTTTTTGTGAATCGATTTGTTAATTCGTCATCGTGTATAATTTGCCAACAGAATTCTTCAAGAACATACACTAAAGATTTTGTCCGGATTATTTCATCCGACCCGAATTCAAATTCATCTTATGAAGATTCTGGTGTGCTATCGCCGGATCCCATCTCTTGTGCTCTGCGGGCAAGTTTAATTGAGTCTCAGGTACATATTTGATTATTTTTCTTTTTGTTTCTCCAATTTGTTTTAAATTAATTTTCTTTCCTATCAGAGTTTTAAAAAATAAGTATTTAAATTTGAATATATTAAGAATTTTCTTTCCATAATTAGGGTTCAACAAGAGATCCAACTTTATTTATTTGATAAATATTTTAAAATAAATTCATGTGGAACTCCTTGTTGAGGCAGTAAGAAATCATGCTCATTAAAACTTGTCTTTTTCTGTCTCACCTTATGTTTGGATATATTTTCTACCATAACCGTGCCATATCATATATAGCATTAGGGGTACAACTTTGGACGGCGCCATGTTGAGGAACTTGGCCGCTGTCTTAAGAGCGTGTCCCCAAAAGGACACGGACAATTCAGTAAAACTCTTCATGGATTGAACCATGTCCAACATGGTTCAACTTCTCCATTCGGCAACACCGTTAAGTTGTGGCATTCCAGGAGGAGTCCATTGAGAGAGAATTCTATTCTTTGTTAAGTAATCCATGAACTCACCACTTAAATATTCCCCACCTCGATCTGACTGAAAGCCTTTGATCTTATGGCTAGCTTGATATCTACTTCAAGTTTGAATTCCTTAAATATTCCAAATGCCTTAAACTTGTACCTCATGAGCTGAACATAACCATACCATGAGTGATTACAGATAAAGGTTATGAAGTATGAATATCCTCTTTTAGCTGGAGTATTTAAAGGTCCACGGACGTTTGTGTGGATTAAGTCCAACAGACCAGTGACAAGCGTGACAAACAAAAAGTTTCTTGATCATTTTCCCTTTTAGACAGGACTCGCAAGTTGATAGTTTACCCAAGTCATCTACCTCTAGACTCCTTGATTCTACCAACTTCCTCATCCTTTCTATAGAGATATGACCTAACCTTACATGCCAAATTTATACATTTTCATGATTATCTACTTTTTGTTTGTGTTGGGCACTTATAATCCAATTTGACTGTTGGAAAATATAAAAACTATTCGTTAATATACCAAGTAGATGAAGGTTATTATCAATCATCAAATAAAAACTATTTTTATTAATCTTAAATGCATAACCCTCATTGTCTCAATTAGGAATGGAAATAATATTTTTGATCATGATTGGTACATATTAATAGTTCTTTAATACTATCTGAATGATCACTAATACCTAAGATGAGAGATCCCACAGATTCCATAGCAACGACCTTGTCATCACCGAGCCTTGGATCATCTTGTCTTTACTTAGCCTTCTGCTTCTTTCCACTACCTGCAAATCATTGCAAATGTGAGCTCCACAGCCAATATGCAATACCCAAGAAGAAGAATTACTTATCATATTTACTTCAATACAAACGTACCTGGGTTGGAGAGAAGTTGTGGGTACTCCCTCTTAGAATGCCCCTTTTCACAGCAATGAATACAAACATCATTTGCCCTCGACCGCTGTGAACCACCGTTCTTCCCTTTCCCTTTGCTCTTTCCCACCGGAGCAACAGGGGAGCTTGGAGCGCTAGTAGTGGTTGCGACAGCTTTTCCTTTTCCTTCTTCCTCTTCTAGCGTTCGGCCCTCTTGCCTTTCGCCTTGGAGGTTGAAGCCTCTCCTATTAGTAGCATAGGTGCAGACTTGTATGTCATTGCCTCGTATTAGACAAACATATTAATTAACTCATGATAGACTTTTTAAGTCAATTCATATTGTAGTTTATGATAAACGGGTCATAGGAGGAAGGAGTGATTGGAGGATCACATCGATGTACGTCTCATTATCAAGCCCAGCCTTGAGGTCTTCTGCACGAGGGATAGCATCTTGATCGCATGACTTTGCATAGAAGATCCTTCAGTCATCTTTGTCCTAAAAAATATTTCTGTACCAGTATATCTAATATTCCTATCAGGAATTGTACAAACTTGGATCATGTGAAGCATTATTGAGGGAATGCTTTCCAGCCTATCATATTGCTTTTGGATGTCATTGGTCACTGAAGCTAATATGATACTGCGACCTTGTTGTTGTCCTCATGCTACTTCTCGAACATCACATGTTCTTCGGGCGAAAACCATTCTGGTAAAGTTGCCAGGAGCGGCTTGTCCAAGACATAGCCTGGTTCTTTAAACCTCGGACAATCATTAGATTTTGCAGCTAGTTGTTGCAATTCGTGCCATTGAATCTATTAATCTCCATTATTAGGGTTAAGGGGTTCTTAGACATGTTCGACAATATAGAATTAAACAGATTTCAACATATGATAGTAATATTATTGATAAGTTCAAGACATGGTCTTTTAGTCTTTAACTCTCTCACTATTTATATGAAAGCCCATCATTCTCAAGTAGAGTTTTGGGAAGTTATTTCCTAGTGGGCTTGATATCCACAAGAACAGTTTACTATGCCTGCTTTTACTAGTCACATGGAAAAAGTCCCGTGGGAGGCAATCGATGCTATTCTCATTCCATGAGATCATTCAAGATATTTTACCTCACCTCTTCACATGATTCTGAGGACTACAAGAGAATCATGTTACTCAATGTTAGGTTCTACCCATCAACCAAATCCCACCCCAGTCGTCGCCCCCCATGACTTGTGAGATAGGAAAATGCTGAACGTGTTCTTTGTTCACAACAATGGTGTAGCTTTCCTTCATTCCAACTATGTTAAGACTCGTGAGACCACACTTGGGTAACGGTAGCTTCCTCACCACATTTTTGTGGATGGAAGGCTTGGTCAAATCAAGACAATATCGATCTAAGTCCATTTTGGGCCTAATATTTAACTTGGTCCAACCAAGTAAGAGTTAATATTTCGGTGTTTGACCGAGACCTCATCACACAATTTTATTACATGCAAAACATCAAATGCTAAAGCAATAAAGAAATCACCGCATGCAACATAATTAAGCATACCCCTGTGGGATGATGACAAGCGCTACCTATGCGACTTTATTGTGCCCGGAGTGAGTCTATGGTCAGTCTAAGGTGGCCCTATGCTATTACAAAGTAATTTATCTATCAAAATGTACATGGGCCTTGTAATTTCTTCGTGGGCCTCCTTATCCTTGGACCTTTTTCTCCATGAGCTAGCTTTAAAATAAAAAACCTCATAAAAAAATTATAATAATACTCTCATTACAACTGAAAAGAAATCCTAATCAGAAGTTGGGGGGAATGCTTAAGGAGGGAGATAGCAGGCCTCATTATTCCAAGGTTAAAAACGAGAGGGAGAGAGAAGAAACATTACAAGGGCATACGAGCCAAACCATAAACTCAAATTTACAAGAGGTCGTGGGCCCTGAGATCATCTATCCATACATCACATAATATACATCCCATGTAATATTATACTCCAAGATATCCAATATAACAAAATTTAATTTTACGAAGAAAACACAAGCTGGAAATTTGCAATCAAAAGGATGATAAAAAATAGGTGAATTGGCCAATTAATTATGCAATTTTAATTTTAGAAAAAATTCAATTTTGTCCCAAAAAATTAAAACAGTTAACTAATACTGAAGAAAATTCCAGAAAATCAAATCTTCGAATTACGGGCAAAAAACATCCCAGCCATTGGCTGTTAGCCCTATAGCACGCACTGTCGTCGTTGCCTGCGCATGCACTCTGGCCCTCTCCCAACATTCACGCGCGTGGCTGCATTGCAGGTTGCTCACACGCGCGCTTGCTCTCTGCCCGCTTCCTCGCATGCAGGCTCCCTTGCTTGCGCAAGTCTGGTCAGGTGAACACTGTGCCCCAACAGCGGCAGTGCTGCTGCAATTTTTTTTTCTATATTTTGCGTGGTTAACATAAAACAGCAAAAAAAAGCATAAATATATAGAATTTCAACTTTTCACATGCTTGAATCATCCAATTAATTTAAAAAATCAAACGAGCTATTTTCATCATACAATTACTTATCGAAATGCGTTAAAACAAACTTCAAAAGCCGTGAAAGCACGTTAACATGATGTTCAAGAAAATGCACGTTAACATGGTTGTCAAGTGGTCTATGGGCTTTGTCTTGAAGTTCAATAAAATGCAAACATACAAAATGAGAACAAAAAAGTAGATGCCAAAATAAGAGAATACTCTTTTTATTTTCTTGTCGATTAATTGATAGAATAAAATACATCTCGGCCAATCTAATTGGATTTTTTGTCATTTATTCTAACAATCTCCCACTTGACCTAAGGCCAATCACCCATTGGCCTCAAACGTATCTTATCAAGATGTTGAATATGAGCAATTTGCTACACCGGTTTAGTTAGTGGATCTACTTTGTTTTGTGCTGAGTTGACTTGGTCCATCCGCACGCCACCTCTGCTCACCATCTCTGAAAGTAGATAGTAGTGTCTAAGAATGTGTTTGCAACGGTGATGACATCTCGGTTCCTTTGTTTATGCTACTGTCTCGTTGTTATTACAGAAGATAACTATGTCAGCAATGCTAGACGATACAACCAAGTCTCGGATGTAGTTTTTCATCCAAACCGCTTGCTTAGCTGCTTCTAAAGTTGCATTGTTTTCAAATTACGTGTTGGAACTGAAAGCAACAAAAATGCGAGTGGATCGGCTTGGAATGCACAATTAGAATCGGTAATATAAAATTAGTAAATTAAAATCAAAACGTAATAAAACTATGGGGGTGTACTCTTGGAGTTCCTGGGCGTTCGATGTTGTTAATAATAACAACAATAAAACTAAATGGGGCTTATGGTGAAATTAAAATAAGAAATGCAAAAAACGAAAATCAATGATTACCTTTCTCTTGATTTGTTTCGAAGTTCACATAAGACTTCAACGTAGTAGCCCTCTCAAGACACGTATACACCACACCAGAATATGACATCCCCAAGATATCTCTGTTAGAAGAAAATTAGGTAGAAAGAACACACCAAGTGTGCTTGTGAGAGAGGTGGCTGAATTAGAAGCTTCTAGGATATGATCATTTTTGTGTTATGTTTTCATTAGATATTCCTAATAACTAATATACATATATATACCTTGTATGGATGTACTAATCCAAGATGCAATCATCGCATACACATCATTGCCATGATTTCTCAATTCTAAGGACTACTCGCTTACTATCGGAGCTAGGGATTTAAGTTATTCCGACCCAGCATCTAAGGCTTCCATATGACGATCCCCGCGTGTTAGTGCAGTCAGCTGACCACCTTGTCAACCAACCCACTGAAATTTCATAGACGTCCAACGCCTCTCGCCGATGAAACACAACACTCATCCAATGAATGCAATACTCAGTGCAGGTCTCAGTAGGACTCTCAATGCCCAGATTCGAGGTCTTCGACTTAGAACATTTCAGACTAACCTACAGAAGTTGCCTTCATAGCCACCATCCAATGCGCAACCCAACTACATGGGTTACAAAGTGGTCTATGGACATGTATTGGGACGTCAAAGTTGTAGTTGATGTAATTTGGTAAGCACGATAGTTACATGCGCCAAAGATGAATACTTATTATATTCGTCAGTAAAATATTGCTTAAATAAAGATTGCTTGAATGGTTCTCAAAACCGCCAATCTAATTGGCGTTTTTGTTACCTATTCCAACAATTTCCCAGTTGACCTTAAAGCGAATTGCTCATGTTTTTAGATTAATCTGATTATGACTAATCTGCTATACCGGCTAGATCTTATGGGTCTACTCTCGTTTTTGTCAATGTTATGCGGTCCAACTGCACGTTACATCTTTCTATCATCGCTCCTAGCAAATGATGGTGTCTATGATTTTTCCTTAGACCTGTGATCAGATCTCGGGCCTTTTATTGTGCCATAGCCCAGATGTCATCCTCCAAGCTGACTACTAGCGCGACTATGCTAGGTAGAACACCCAATAACTGAGCGTTGTTTTTTGATCCTAACCTTTTTCCAATATAACTTTCAAAGTTTGCCATACATTCAATTTTTCATGATTAGGTTCTTTGTGATGTTCCAGTTCGAACCTTTCCAATATTACCACATTGTCATTAAACCTCAAATGTTCATTCATTTTTTAGATTAAATATTATTCATATGATGCTGGAAGCTACTATTGCTATAGCTTTCCAAAACCAACCTCCATTAATATCCGTCAAGAGCTCTTGTCTAATCCTTATTCAGGTATTAAAGATAGCCCTTCAACAGCTGTCTGTCGGCTCATCGGTGCACACTCGATATACATTTTTATGCTTAAAAAGCATGAGCAACATCGGGCTTAATACACCGAATAACATCCCATGCAGCTTACCACAAAGACGTAAAGGATATCAAGTATCTAAGCTCCTCACTAGTCTACCATGACTGAATCTTTGATAGCTTATCCTTAGATAGGGTCCAATTCCTATTATAGAAAATTTGATAAACAATGTTCGTGTTTTAGACTTTCAAGATGTCTTTATATCATTCCAAATGATCGAGACATTCTGCACCTCTAAAATACTTGGAACACAATTGGGCTCCCATTGACTTTCCACCTTGTTTTTGACCAAGTCATGTACCTCATCAACTTCTCATAATAAGTATGTAGGGCATCCAAACCTAGTTTGAACTCCATAGCGTATTTTATGGCTCCAAGCCATTTATTTGGATAGATGTCCTACATCGCTTCCTCTTGTCCGATTTCAAAAACTCGAACCTTTTAGGTAAGTAGAGTGTTCTGACTGTCTTTTGGAGATTATAGACATGTTAAGTTAAGTTCCGATTACAATTGATGTTTGTTTTATTCCATAACGAACTTGTATAAATTAGATTCTGAGTCAAATTTTCCTCCCACTAGTCCTTTAACGTTGCAGGACCATTTCTCATAGTCAAGACTTTTGTTCGACACAGGTTTGCCTAACCATATCAAGTATATTATCTAGATTACGACTTTAAGAAAACACAATGTTTTACAACTGGACAGTTTTTCAAAACTCCACATCTAGTGAAGCACCATCGAACCATCTTCAATCGAGGTTCAATTACTTCCTTACCAAAGAAAGTTCAACATCGTCTCTTTCAGTGGAATTTCACTGAATGAGAATGTTCAATTACTTCCTTACCAAAGAAAGTTCAACATCGTCTCTTTCAGTGGAATTTCACTGAATGAGAATTCTATTCTCATTTAGGATGTTACAAAAAATTCCAGTAAATATGGACTACCTCTATCCCACCGAATGGATTATCTTCGTAACCAGTTTGGTTCTCCACCTCAGGTTTAATTTCTCCGAACTTTCCACAAGTCCTTAGACTTGTGAACCCTCTACTGGTATTTTTGTATTTACTAACTTACAAATGTCTATTGTGGATCTAATCCAATTGATTGTTTTTTAAAATCATTCTTTGTCCCACAAAGTGCTTTAATGGCTTTCTTCCTTCTGAGAAAGGATTCGTAAGTTAGTAAACTCAAATCATCTATTGCTAGACTCTTTGAATCTTCCAACCTATTTATCCTAACTAGAGGGATATGGCCTAGTTCATGTATGTCATTTTCTGTAAGTTATGTTCTTGATCATCCATTGTAGTCATTTGTTCTGATTGTGCATAATATAATTATGTAGTACGATAATTTAATAACTCAACAGACTCGAAAAAATCTTTTATTGATCAATTTTGTAGTCTAATTAGTCCAACAATTGACTAACGCTTGATCATGCTAGGTTACATAAACGTAAACTATTTCAACATGAATACTAATAGCTAAGTTTATTTAGTCTTATTGCTTTTGCACTAATGGCCTAGCCATTGCTTAGCTTTAAGAGTAGTTGTCTTAGAGTTCTATTCCATTCATTTCTGTAAATCATTTCCATAAATGCATTTTGGGAGCAAGTGTCTAACACTTGGGAATACGAACAGTAATCATGTTTGCCCGACAAATGCCATAGTTTGGGTGAAGGGGATTTCACGATACTCCCTCTTCTAATGCCCTTTGACAATTATATGTAAACATCATAAGTCAATTTGACTATCGAACCATTATCCCATTTTTCCTTTTACATTCACTCATTAAGGTGACAGGAGCACTCAACGCGCCTGAAGCGACTGACTTTGCTTCATCTTTTTTTCTCATTTTTAACCTTCGGCTCCCTTGCGTTTTGCTTTTGAGGTTGAAGCCTCCAAATTCAATACCGTCTGTGCAGATTCTTTAATCGTTGCCTCGTATTGGTCCAACCATTTTATCAACTATTGAAATGGTCTTCTCAAGCCCATTTAGAGTTTATGATAACTAGGACGAAGGAGTGATGAAGTACATTCCTTTTAAGATCAACATTGGGTCTTAGAGCTTCTCCACAAGGCATTGCATCTTAGCCTAATGTTTGTATACAGACAACCTTCAGTCATTTAGGCTTCACAAAAATACTTTTGTCGTGGCATATCCAATATGCCGGTTCGGTGCCACATAAATATGATTTATATGGAGCATTTATTGAACTAACAACGTCTCATCTATCATACTATTCATGGATGATATAAGCAGGTATGATGTTGCAGACCTTGTGATTGTCCTTATGCTTTAATCCTGAGCGTCAAGCATTCCTTAAGCAAGTACTCCTTTCGCAAGTCCGATGGAAGTGGCTTTTCCATGATATATGCCTAGGTTCGGAAATCGAGGACAATCCTTCGATTTTCACATTAAACTTTAATCGATTGTGTATTCCATTAAATAAGACTCAGAAATAAAGAAAATCAAAAATGGTATCTATGATATTCATTCTAAATACAAAAGTAGATTATAGCAATGTTGAGTTTAAGTAAAGACTCAGTCTTTTAGTCGTTAACTTCTCCCACTATTTCTACAAAATCCCAGCACTCTCAAGTGGGGTTCCCAAAAATCCTTTCGTAGTGGGCTTGGGATCCACAAGAACTATTTACCATGCCCCGGTTTTATAATTCACATGGAAAAAGCCTTGTGAGAGGCAACCGAGGCCATTCTAATTTCATGAGATTCCCAAGATACTTTTCCGCACCTCTTTACATGATCCTGAGGACACCAAGCGAATCATGTTATTCTGTGTTAAACCCGACCCGTCAACCAAATCATACCTCAATTATCGCCCCCACGACCCGTGAGATGGGGAAACAACCAGCGTATTCCTTTGTTCATAATAATAATACAGCTTGCCTTATAATCCAAATGTGTCACGACTTATGAGACCATATTTGGATAGTGGTGGCTTCTTCATGATATTGCTATGGATGGATTAGACAGATCGAAATGCCATTTTGATCCAAGTCCATTTATGAGCGTAATATTTTAATTCGTGTTAGTTTCGACCCATCAATCATGGCACACCTCAACTATCGCCCCCCATGAGTTTCGACCCATTTATTCACAATAATGGTGCAGGTTGCCTCTAGTCCAAATGTGCCACGACTTGTGAGAGCACATTTAGGTAGTGGCAGCTTCCTCACCGCATTATTGTAGATGGAAATGTTGGACAGATCAAATAATTTTGATGCAAGTCCATTTTGGATCCTAAAACTTTAACTTGGTCTAACCAAGTGTGAGTTAATATTGAGTAGTTTGATTTTTGACCTAATGAAAGAATAGCGTTGAATGCATAAATATCCAATATTTAAAGCATTAGGTAAACACATCGCTTGCAATGAAACCTAACATATCCCTGTTGGATGATCATAAGCCCAGCCTATGCAATCCACTAAGCCCGCAGTGAGTCTAAAAACTGTCTAAGGTAGCCCTATGCTATTATAAAAAATATTTTACCCTTCAACATATAGATGTGCCTTGTAATATCTTCGTGGGCCGCCTTATCCATAGGCCTCCTCCTCCATGGACGTTCTTCCATGGGCTCAATTAAAATAGAAACCTCACCAAAATAATCTATACTACTCTTATTACAATTTAACAAGAAACTCCGATCAGATGTCGGAGGGAGTACATTAGGAGAGAGATAGCAAGCTTTATTATTCCAAGAATAGAAACGAAAATGAGAGAGAAAATAAATCACAAGGGCACACGGGCCCACCCAATAAAATTATAAGATGTACATGCGTTTTAGGGCTCCGTTATCATCCACCATATTCAACTAGCACATACTATCAATTAAGCATGCTAGATAAGAAAATAAAAATCCCAAAAAAATACCGTGATATCCAATATCATGATAAAAAATTATATACAGAAAACAAAAAGTTTAAAAGTTTTAATTCAAAGGGATGATAAAGCCCCATGCATCCAATGCACGTAAATCAACCATATTAATTAAAGCAATTTTTAGCTCTAAAAAAATCCAATTTTTTCCAAAATTAAATCAGCTAAAAATAATATTTTTCAAAAATGTGCAGAAATTAGAAAAACGGCGAAAAGTGACACAGACGTCGGCCGTCAACTAGAACAACAGCCGCACTGCCTGCACGCAGGGCCTACGCTATACAGGTTGCGTGCAAGCTCTTGCCCGCGCTCATGCGCTATGCACTGTCGGTCTGCAGTGCACTGCTATAACACTATATTTCTTTTCACACATTAAACTAAAACTAAAACCAAGTATTTTTACTAGAAAATTCAATTTTCTTAAAATATTTAAATAATTCAAAATTGCAAAAACTAAACATGTTGATTTTCTCATATAATCATTCAAGAATAAACATAAATAAATATCATGCTTCAAAAATAATAAAATCATATTATCATGCGAGTGATACCACTTGAAAGCATAAAAAATGCTAGCGGATTGGCCTGGAAACCAGCAAGTGGAAGCAATACTATAAAATTCGTAAATTAAAATCTAAACATAATAAAATCATGATTCCAAGGATTACCTTTTTCTTGATTTGTTTTGAACTCCATTTCATTGATCCATTCACATGAGATTCAAGGTAGAAGCTCTCTAAAGACATGTCCACACCACACCGAAATATGGGATCCCTCATTTGTCTTTGCTAGAGGAAAATTAGGAAAAAAAAACACACCAAGTGTGCTTGTGAGAGAGGCGGCCGAATTAGGAGCTTCTAGGGTAGGATTTTTTTTCCCCAAATAACTAATATATAGATATATACCTTGTATGGAAGTACTAGTATGAGTCTAGGTTCATTCTACAATTCATAAGGTAATAAATCCTTTGTTCCAAATAAAGGATGACTAGCATAGCACTTTTCAGAAGTGAAATTGTTAGTCAATAATTTCCTTTCCTTGATTTTCCAACAACTTAATTAGGGTTGCAATGGCTGATTTTATTAAAAATAAAATACCAGGCTCAATTATTTTTTAATAAATCTAATTTAATTAAAATTCATCTTAAAAATAAAATACCAGGCTCAATTATTTTTTAATAAATCTAATTTAATTAAAATTCATCTAATTAAGCCTATCATTTGGTACCCATCTACCAATTCGAAGATCTTCCTTCAGATGAAAGCGTCTATGAAGAAGAAATAGAGACTGATTCGGATGGATCTTCAACCGAGTCAGAATAATTAC
>NC_026147.1:6505879-6506156 GCF_000512975.1 Sesamum indicum
TCTATGAAGAAGAAATAGAGACTGATTCGGATGGATCTTCAACCGAGTCAGAATAATTACAACGAGAAAGATAGGCTTCAAACTTTTGAAAGCCTATCAGGATTCTTTTCCAGAATGACGGGGTCAAACAAAACCATGGAGAGAGTCATGTGGCAAGATTCCAACCGTAGCCCATACGATGGATTTAGGATTGGAGGAATTGGGAAAGTCCTGAACCAGATAGGATTAAACCAAAGGAAGCATCACATAATCTACAAAGTAAGTTCAGGTGAGTTTG
>NC_026147.1:6506248-6508117 GCF_000512975.1 Sesamum indicum
TTACTATGAAATGGATCCACATAGGAACTATTGAACTAGTAATAAAAGCAACTTTTAAGGAAGGAATTGATTCAGAAATACATTTATCGATAATAGATAGAAGAATCAATAACTTAAGAGATGGTTGTCTTGGAACAATGATAGGTAATTTGTATGCAGGCAAATTGATGTTTGACATTCATCCTAGAATTCCACACAACCTAGCATACCAAGATTTTAGTAGAGTCTTAACCCTTCATCAAGATTTCAAAAGGAAAGATTTAATGAAAGAAGGTAATAGACCATATTCTATAACTTATAGAATAGCTTATGTCATTTCCAATACACATCATTCAAATTTATTTCTTAGGAAAGAGTATATTGAGATTTCTAGAATTTTCAAGGAATTTGCCAAGGTAATGACACCAGATCCTATTAGGATACCTAGAATAGGTGGTGTCGATATTGTTATAAAAGATCATAGGTGGTGTCGATATTGTTATAAAAGATCACCTAGTCTTAGATCGAACACCTAGCTCTAGGACTGAGTTTGGTAGTCGGATGTCCTTTTTCAGAAAATAGGATTATAAGCTACAAAGGAAAGGAAAAAAAGTTATTAAAAGCTTTAACTCCTCAAGAGATTAGGGTAGATAATGTAAAACTTAGATGCCCTGAAGGATGGAAAGAAATACAAGTTATATTCGACATCACTAAGAAAGAGAATTATTTCCTTTGTGATGACTTATATCATTTACAACAACCTGTTGTTGGAAAATATAAAGGCATGCTAGAAATAGCAGGCCATGAAATTTTAGTTGCAGGTGTTGCAGGAAGAGAAAATGGGAGTATGACTTTGGGGTTAAGTTTCCTCAAAGATCATAAACCATGGGGAAGAAAAGGTAACGAAATGGAATTTAGTCTTGATGGTGTTACCATAAGGATTGAATGACGAATCCCTTTTCGATATACATATCTATTGGTATGTTGTATGATCAATATAAGACAGAGTATTTTGCAGCTTATATTGATTCAGGATCAGGAATTTGCACGGCAAAACCTAGAGTTTTCCAAAGGAAGCAAGGGGGAAACCTTACCCGTTTTTTTGCAGGAAGGGATTTTTCACAAAAAATCCTGATACTCAATAAGGGAATACGAGATGCCAAAATCATGATTAGAGGAAACATTCGGATCACCCTGGTTTAGGGTAAAACACCTCCTATATACTTTCATGATACAGGTGCCGCTATCCTGCTAGGTAACAATTTCATTCAAACATTTGCAAGATATATGCAGGACAATCAGAGGAATCTGTTAATCTTTACTACTAATTGTGGTAGTGAGATACAGGTGTTGCTAAGAGAAAAGACATTTTAACAGGATAATGCTAATAAATTTTCGCAGCAAACGTGGTGATTTTGATGCCAGATTAACTAATCCAAAAATGCAGGATAAGAGAAAATTTGGTAAAATCCTTTTGACTTTCAGGCAGCAGGGACTCATAGACAGCAATAGCTTCTATAAGGAAACCGAGGAGGAAATTTTGTACCTTAAAGAAGCACTACTGGAAATGAAATCGCTAGACATCAGCGAAGAGAGCAAGCCTTCTCTTGAAAATGTCAAGAGGCTTATTCAAAGGAACTTCAGCGAAAATCCTCTGGCTTGGTGGGATAGGAACAAGATCGAAGCTACTCTGAAGGTGAAAGATGAGTGCAAATATGAGTATGTTCGATACAAGCCTATCCAGATAAACATGGTGGATAAGAAGGATATGCAGATGATAATCAAAGAGCATATCAGTCTTGGACTCATTGAACTCGGAGTTTCTACCTACAGTAGCCCTGGATTTATGGTATGAAACCATGGTGAGATTAAGAGAGGTAAACCCAGATT
>NC_026147.1:6508381-6533692 GCF_000512975.1 Sesamum indicum
GTTGTTGTCCTCATGCTACATCTCGAACGTCACACGTTCTTCGGGCGAAAACCCTTCTGGTAAAGTCGCCGGGAGCAGCTTGTCCAAGACATAGCCTGGTTCTTGCAACCTCGGGCAATCGTTAGATTTTACAGCTAGTTGTTGTAGCTCATGCCATTAAATCTATTAATCTCCATTATCAGGGTTAAGGGGTTCTTAGATATGTTCTACAATATAGAATTAAATAGATTTCAACATATGATAGTAATATTATTGATAAGTTCAAGACATGGTCTTTTAGTCTTTAACTCTCTCACTATTCATATGAAAGCCCACCACTCTCAAGTGGGGTATTGGGAAGTCATTTCCTAGTGGGATTGGGATCCACAAGAACAGTTTACCATGCCTGCTTTTACAATTCACATGGAAAAAGTCTCGTGGGAGGCAATCGATGCTATTCTCATTCCATGAGATTCCCAAGATATTTTGCCTCACCTCTTCACATGATCCTTAGGACTGCAATAGAATCATGTTACTCAATGTTAGGCTTGACCGATCAACAAAATCACACCTCAGTCGTTGCCCTCCATGACTTGTTAGATAGAAAAATGCTGAATTTGTTCTTTGTTCACAACAACAGTGTAGCTTTCCTATATTCCAACTGTGCCAAGACTCGTGAGATCACACTTGTGTAACGGTAGCTTCCTCACCATATTTTTGTGGATGGAAGGCTTGGTCAAATCAAGAGAATCTTGATCTAAGTCCATTTTGGGCCTAATATTTAATTTGGTCCAACCAAGCAAGAGTTAATATTTCGGTGTTTGACCGAGACCTCATCCCATAATTTTATTGCATGCAAAACATCAAATGCTAAAGCAATAAAGAAATCACCGCATGCAACATAATTAAGCATACCCCTGTGGGATGATCACAAGCGCTACCTATGCGACTTTAGTGTGCCCGGAGTGAGTCTATAATAGGTCTAAGGTGGTCCTTTGCTATTACAAAGTAATTTACCCATCAAAATGTAGATGGGCCTTATAACATCTTCGTGGGCCACCTTATCCTTGGACCTTCTTCTCCATGAGCTAGCTTTAAAATAAAAAACCTCATAAAAAAATATTCCTATACTGCTCTCATTACAACTGAAAAGAAATCCCAATCAGAACTTGGGGGGAATGCATAAGGAGGGAGATAGCAGGCCTCATTATTCCAAGGTTCAAAACGAGAGGGAGAGAGAAGAAACATTACAAGGGCATACGAGCTGAACCATAAACTCAAACTTACAAGAGGTCGTGGGCTCCGAGATCATCCATCCATACATCACATAATATACATCCCATGTAATATTATACTCCAGGATATCTAATACAACAAAAAATAATTTTACGAAGAACACACAAGCTCACAATTTGCAATCAAAACGATGATAAAAACATAGGTGTATTGGCCAATTAATTATGCAATTTTAATTTTAGAAAAAATTCAATCAAAAAATTAAAACATATAATTAATACTGAATAAAATTTCAGAAAATCAAATCTTCGAATTACGGGCAAAAAACATCCGAGCCGTTGGTTGTCAGCCCTATAGCACGTACTGTCGTCGTTGCCTGTGCGTGCGCTCTGGCCCTCTCCCAGCATTCACGCGCATGGCTGCATTGCAGGTTGCTCACACGCGCTTGCTCTCTACTAGCTTCCGCGCATGCAGGCTCTCTTGCTTGCGCTAGTCTGGTTGGGTGAATACTGTGCCCCAACAGCGGCAGTGCTGCTGCAATGTTTTTCCTATATTGTTTTTAACATAAAACAGCAAAAAAAAGCATAAGTATAGAAAATTTCAACTTTTCACATGCTTGAATCATCCAATTAATTTCAAAAATCAAACGAGCTATTTTCACCATACAATTACTTATCGAAATGCGTTAAAACATACTTCAAAAGCTGTGAAAGCACGTTAACATGATGTTCAAGAAAATTCACGTTAACATGGTTGTCAAGTGGTCTATGGGCTTTGTCATGATGTTCAAGAAAATGCAAACATACAAAATAAGAACAAAAAAGTAGATGCCAAAATAAGCGAATACTCATTTATTTCCTTAAAAATAATATTACATAATGTCGATTAATTGTTAGAATAAAATACATCTAGGCCAATCTAATTGGATTTTTTGTCATTTATTCTAACATTCTCCCACTTGACCTAAGGCCAATCACCCATCGGCCTCAAACGTATCTTATCAAGATGTTGAATATGAGCAATTTGTGACACCGGTTTAGTTAGTGGATCTACTTTGTTTTATGCTGAGTTGACTAGGTCCATCCGCACCCCACCTCTGCTCACCATCTCTTCAAAGTATATAGAAGCGTCTAAGAATATGTTTGCAATGGTGATGAGATCTCGGTTCCTTTGCTTATGCTACTGCTCCATTGTTATCACAGAAGATAACTATGTCAGCAATGCTAGACGATACAACCAAGTCTCCGATGTAGTTTTTCATCCAAATCGCTTCCTTAGCTGCTTCTAAAGTTGCATTGTTTTCAAATTACGTTGTGGAAATGAAAGCAACAAAAATGCTAGTGGATCGGCCTGAAAACGGGCAAGTAGAACCGGTAATATAAAATTCATAAATTAAAATCAAAACGTAATAAAACTATGATTCCCAGGGGTGTACCCTTGGAGTTCCCGGGCGTTCGATGTAGTTAATAATAACAATAATAAAACTAAATGGGGCTTATAGTGAAATTAAAACAAGACGTGCAAAAAACGTAAATCAATGATTACCTTTCTCTTGATTTGTTTCGAAGTTCACATAAGACATCAATGTAGTAGCCCTCTAAAGACACGTATACACCACACCAGAATATGAGATCCCCAAGTTATCTCTGCTAGAAGAAAATTAGGTAGAAAGAACACACCAAGTGTGCTTCTGAGAGGGTAGCCGAATTAGAAGCTTCTAGGGTAGGATCATTTTTGTGTTATGTTTTCATTAGTTATTCCAAATAACTAATTTACATATATATATACCTTGTATAGATGTACTAATCCAAGATGCAAGCATCGCATACACTTCACATAAGACATCAATGTAGTAGCCCTCTAAAGACACGTATACACCACACCAGAATATGAGATCCCCAAGTTATCTCTGCTAGAAGAAAATTAGGTAGAAAGAACACACCAAGTGTGCTTCTGAGAGGGTAGCCGAATTAGAAGCTTCTAGGGTAGGATCATTTTTGTGTTATGTTTTCATTAGTTATTCCAAATAACTAATTTACATATATATATACCTTGTATAGATGTACTAATCCAAGATGCAAGCATCGCATACACGTGATGTCGTGATTTCTCAATTCTAAGGATTACTCCCATACTATCAGAGCTAGGGACTTAAGTTATTCCGACCAAGCATCTAAGGCTTCTTATATGACGATCCCCGCGTGTTAGTTCAGTCAGCTGACCACCTTGTCAACTAACCCACTAAAATTTCATAGATGTCCAATGCCTTCTTTAAGCACTTGTTTTTCAAAGGAATGTTTTGATCTTTTATATATTGATTTATGGGGCCCCTATAATGAGTAGTCAATATCTAGATGCACTCATATGTTAACTATTGTGGATGACTGTGGAGATCTACATGGACATACCTTATGCATTATAAGTCACAAGCTCTAGAATTGCTAAAGAACTTCCAAAAGATGATTCTTACCCAATTTAATAAAAGAATCAAAACAATTAGAAGTGATAATGGACCTGAATTCTTACGTGAACAATGTCAAAAAAATTTCCAGTCTGAAGGAATAATCCACAAAACTACTTGCACTTACACTCCACAACAAAATGGTGTAGTTGAAAGAAAGCATAAACACCTGTTACAAGTAGCAAGAGGTCTAATGTTTCAAGCTAATTTACCTAAGATTTTCTGGACAGAAGCTGTTCTAACATCTAGCTTCTTAATAAACAGAACACCTACCCCTATATTAAAATGGAAAACCCCTTATGAAGTCTTGTTCAACAAACTTGTAGATTCTTCATTGTTCAGAACCTTTGGATGTATGTGTTTTGCTGCTAATAATCAACCACACAAGTCTAAGTTTGATTTGAGAGGTATAAAATGTGTTTTCCTTGTATGCTCCTAATCAAAAGGGTTACAAAGTCTATGATCTTAATAAGAAGATTATGATAGTATCTAGAGATGTTATTCTTAATGAGAATGTTTTTCCTTTTGCTAATCAACCTACTGATCAGATGTTATTCTTAATGAGAATGTTTTTCCTTTTGCTAATCAACCTACTGATCCCATCAGCTGCTCTTTGCTTAACATACTGTCTGATAATAACGTAGACTATCAACAAGAAACAGACATAATGGAAGCAAACACTGATATTAATACTAATGAAATACAAGAAAATGAGGCTGACCATTTACCTGTTCCTAGAAGATCAAATAGACACAGTAACAGACCTATTAGGTTCAATGACTATGTATGCACTCATGTACAAACAAAAACTGATATACATGTTGTTTTGCATTCTCCTTACCTGCATAAATCTCTTCTTACTGTTGCTAAGAATCTTGCAGAGCCTAAGAATTTCAATGAAGCCATTAAAACAAAAAAATGGGTTGATGCAATGAATAATGAGATTAAGGCCTTAGAAGATAATCAAACATGAGAAATTTCTGTACTTCCAAAAGAAAAAAGAGCTATAGGATGTAAATGGGTATACAAATTAAAACTTAAACAAGATGGAACTATAGATAGATATAAGGCTAGGCTTGTAGCCAAGGGATACAACCAAATAGAAGGGTAGATTATCTAGATAGTTTTTCTCCTGTGGCTAAGGCAGTCACAATTAGAACCCTACTTGCTATAGTTGCAAAATATCATTGGCATCTACACCAACTAGATGTTAATAATGCATTCCTACATGGATTATTGGATGAAGAAATTTACATGTTACCCCCTGAGGGTTATTCTGTTCCTAAAGATCATGTTTGTAAGTTAAAGAAATCTTTGTATGGTCTTAAGCAAGCCTCTAGGCAATGGAATCAAGAATTCACTTTACAATTAGAAAAATATGGCTTCAATCAATCTAAGCTTGATCATTGTCTATTTAATAAACAAACTGAAAAAGGTTTCTTTTGTCTACTAGTATATATAGATGATGTTTTGTTAGTAGGACCAAGTCAAGATACTATCTCTGAAATCAAAAATTACCTGGATAATCTATTCCCTATAAAAGATCTGGGAGAAGCCAAATTTTTCCTTGGTGTTGAAATCTACAGGTAAAAAACGGGCATTGTCATATCTCAAACAAAGTATATCAAGGATATAATTGATGATGTTGGGCTATCAGAAGCAAAGGCAACAAGTACACCTTTACCTATGGGAATAAAACTCAGCAGCTCACAAGAAGAACAACTGGAAAATCCTGAAAGTTTCAGGAGATTACTAGGAAGATTGCTATACTTAGGATTTACCAGGCCAGATATTTGTCATGGGACACAACAACTAAGTCAATACATGCAATTCCCATGTAAGGAACACTGAGATGCAACACTTCACTTGGTTAGATATCTCAAAACAACCATGAACAGAGGACTGCAACTAAACACAGATGACAACTTTGAACTTATGGCATTTTGCGATGCAGATTGGGCAAGTTGCAAGGACTCAAGGAAATCACTCACTAGATATTGTGTATTTTTGGGAGGATCATTCATTTCCTGAAAAACTAAAAAGCAAACAACCGTGTCATGATCATCAGCTGAAGTAGAATATAGGACTATGGGGACAACCACATGTGAACTCATATGGATTTTCAACTTGCTGCAGGATTTCAAAATCATCCCTCCTACACCTATCAAGTTTTATTGTGACAACCACGCTGCATTATACATCATGGCTAATCTGATTTTCCATGAACGAACCAAAGACATTGAGATTGATTGCCACTTGGTAAGAGAAAAATACAAACAGGGATTTATTAATCCTATGCATATTTCCTCCAAAGTTTAGTCGGCAGATGTGTTTACTAAAACCTTACCAGGGCCAGGGTTCATGTTTCTTATCTCCAAGTTGAATCTTGTTAGTATCTCAACAAGCTTCACTTGAGGAGGGCATGTTAAAATACATCAAGAAGAACACAACATTGCTGCAGAGTATGAACTTCTTCTTCTTCTGTCAAACGAGCAACAGACCTGCAAATGAGATGAAGGAACGTAAAAAGGGTTTCGCGCCTTTATTAGTAGTACATGCGACTTTATTAAGTTGTAGCAGTAAAATAGAAGTCGCAAGTGTTATTTCATTGCTGCGTTTTTATTAGTGGCAAGTATGACAATTATGGAAGTTAGAAATTGAAATTCTATATAAACGTTTGTGTAACAGCTACCTACAGAAGAAGCAAGAAACAGAGCTCAAATGTCTTTTGCAAGTTATACAGTTTTCTTCAAGAATTCGATCTGAACCTTTCAATAATGATTTCTACACCTTTGTTTATCCTTTCCATTCAAGTTTTTGCAAAGGATCTATTGAAATTCAGTTTCAAAGGCTAGATATTTGAAAGAAATATATGTGGTAGGTGTGTTTTAATATAAAAAATGTAATTAATGGTTTAGTATATAAAGATAGGTATAGAGTAATGGTACCTACTTGATTCATAATTTTAGTGATTATTACATTTTGAGGATTGGATTTTATTTAGGAACTGCAGTCTAGTAATTTAAGTTTGAAATTGAATTGAAACTATATTAAAGTTATAGAGATAAACTAATGTGTGTAAGAATTTTTTCCACGAATTTATTTGGTTCTTTGTCAGCATAGAACATATCACTTTCAAATATTTTGAAAAGAAAAATCAATTGACACTTTTCAATCCATTAATCAATATATATATATATATACATAGATACATATGTATAACAGACCCTTAAAAAAGCTAAAAGAATAACAAAGAGTAGAGGTTGGATATTACAAAAAATAAAGCATCTTCTGGAATATCCAACCCTCTAAGGCTGACTATCATCTAGCAGCTTCTACAACATCTCTTACAAAACAAACAAAATTGTAAACACTTTTAAGCAAAGATTAAGTTTTTTAAGAAAAATAATATTCATACTGTGCCTACTTATTGCCACCTCCAACGCCCTCGGCCCGCTCCAGCCGCCGTCCAGTTTTTTCTTGTAGCACTTCTCCAATAATTCCATCTGCTTGGGGGGCGACCGACCTTTGCCTCCTGTAGAAGAAAAACCATTCTGCGTCGAAAAACCCTTTTGCTTCTTATTTATAAAATAATGATAAAGCATTTAAAATACTATTATTTACGTACCAACTTCCTCTTGTGCATGTCGATAGAGGAAGACCCCTTCCTCCTGATACACCGTAGAGTTCGCCGCACGGTTTGGCTTATACTTTGAGGACTGCCGCTCAAAGTCTACGCTGGCCCAGTACGTCTACAGCTGGAGCCAAACCTTGTTGGCCAGCCAGAGTGGCCTGACTATGCTGGACAGGGAGACAGATAGTATCTTCCACATATACTTAAAGGCCAACTTGTGGAAGACCAAGAACATTGATTCATCGTCACAGTGCCACCAGTAGATCATCTACAATAATAACATTAAATAAAATATTAGTAAAATTCATTAAATAATTAGATTATCAGATAAAATCAAATTAATTCGATTTGATTACCTTCATGCTCTCAAACCAGAAATATTGGTACTCTGGCGGCACCTACCTCAAACATGGCAACGGGTGGGGAAAATGTCCCGACGACTGTATTGATGCGCTCATGAAAGCGGTTGTCAAATTTAAAATTACATGCTATATTAGACATTTTTAATATAAAATAATACTAAAAAAATTGATAAACAAATTTATCTTGCATCATCAAGGCTGATGTACTGAGCTCGCTGATGATGGGGGACTGATGGAAGTGGTGGAGCAGTCGCCGAGGTGGCAGACTCCTACATCGTCTCATCAGCTGCCCGTGTAGCTCCAGATGCTCCAGCATCATCTGGAGTCTACAGGGCGGGGGACGGTGCGGTCGTGTCAGGTGGTGTGGGTGGTCGAAGAACTGCTTTCCCTATGGTGCGAGCCACGACCACGACCAGATCCTTAATCACGTGGTACAGGAAGCGTACCACTAAACATGATCTAAAGAAATTATTGAGAAGTATTAGTTTAAATTTTATGATTACTGACATTAATATGTATAAATAAAAAAGAATATACTAATTCTTACACATCGAATGTACAGTTCTCTTGTGCACATATACCAACGAGCCAAGTATTTCTTTATGCTTGCTTAGCCTACCACATGAACTTTTTATTGTAGTATTCATTACATTTATCCATTTTAATCTATCAACATTATCTTTTATTGACAGATGAAGATGGATAAACATAACAAGTTCTACTGGCAAAATTCAATTAATGGGCTAAATAAAAAAGGCATGCGTGATCTGTTTGTATGCAGTTACCGAAGAACTATACATTTTTAAATAATTATTAATTATTGCAAATATTATCCTCAATTTGTTTTCTATTTGTATTGATTATGTAATTGTATTTTAATTTGAAATATTACATTGATATTGTTATTGTTGACATTATTTTGTTAATAACATTATTATTGGATGTTATTGTTGACATTATTTTGTTAATAACATTATTATTGGAATTATTGGTCTAATTTTTGGATTATCGACATTATTATGTAAAAATGTTATTGTTGGGAATATTTTCTAATTTTAGGATAATTGACAGTTTTATGTAAATAATGTTATTACTAGGAATATTAGCCTATTTTTTTGTGATTATTGATATTATTATGTAAACATGTTAATATTGGAAAAATTGGTCTTTTTTTTTATTTATTGACATTATTATGTAAAAATCTTATTATTAGGAATATAAATTCTATTTATTGAAATTAGTTAGTGCATATCTTCATATTGAAAACATTGGTCTAATTTTTTTTATTATTGACATTATTATGTAAAAATGTTATTATTAGGAATATTGGTGTAATTTTTGTGATTATTTACATTACTATTTAAAATTTTTATTATTGGAAATATTGATCTAATTTTTTTATTATTTACATTATTATTTAAATAATGTAATTATTGGGATTAACTATTGGTCTAATTTTTTTTATTATTTACATTATGATGTAAAGATTATTTTATTTGAAAATATTCATCCAATACTTTTTATAATTTACATTATTATTTAAATAATGTTACTATTGAGATTATATATTCATCTAATTTTTTTGCTTATTTACATTATGATGTAAAAATTAGCCTATTTATAAAATAAATTGCACATCTATACAATAAATTTCACAAAATAATTAAGCAATATGATATAATACACATAGGAATTGCATTAATTATAGAACGTTACATGACTAAATTGCACAAATACACACTATACAATTACTAAATTTCAAAATAATTGCATAAATTACACAACTATATAATTAATTCTGAAAACTTACACAAACTTTCTACAATTACATAAATTATATAAAATAAATTTCTATTATTGCAGAAATTCTCATACAACTATATATTTCTATAATTGCAAAAATTGCATAAAATAATTTTTTTACAGAATTTTTTAAAAATAATTAAAAATAGACAAAAAAATTTTAAAAATAACCCAAAATTAAGAGAAAATTTTTAAAATTACCAAAAAATTTACGAATTTTGGAGAATTACAGAAAATTTACAAAAAAAAATTAAAATTTTCAAAAATTTACAGAAAATTATTAAAATTACCAAAAATTATAAAATTGTTTACAATTTCAGAAATGTATAAAATTTTTAAAAAAATTACATAAAAATTAAGAATTCTTTTTTTAAATTTTCAAAAGTTTTGAATTAACCTGTTCTAGCACTAGATCATTCCTCCGACAACTATATAGTATAAAAGTTGCAACGTCCTTTAAAGAGCGGAAGTTTTGAGAGACTGTATCATGAATATAGTATTACCAAATAATGTTAGTTATATTACAATAATTTTGCATCACTCAAAAATTTATAAATTATTTAGGTAAAGTAATAAACAATTATTACCTTATCACTTGCATTTGGGGCATTGCTCTTTCTCTTTTGTAATATGCAACCCTCTAGTCATTCCTGTAGGGATAACTTGTATCTTGATTGAATTTTTATTGTCTCAACAATTTTCGGTAGAGGGTCCACGTCTTGTTGGAGATGGACTTTCTTCACCCTTACGTCCAACTTATCTTCATTTTCTTGTACAATTTTGTGATACATGTCCCTTTTCACTACTTCAACCTGCCATACATATGTATGCTAGTAGAATAGATGAGTTTATTTTATAAATTATAATATCACATTTTTTAGAAAAGAAAGGTAAAAGTGCATAATAGCAAAAGTGGACGTGATTGCACACTAATATCTAATCTTGTTTCCTTTTTTTAGTGCGTGAGGGGCTAGAGATAAGTAAAATGATTGCATAAGCTTTCTACAAACAAAGTGTTATATGTAGATTAAAGAACAAATAAAAAATTACCCAGAAATAATTATGTTTTAGAATACAAATTAATAAGATGAGATAAAGATTACTTGTGTACTTGGAATCAATAAATCGTAATAGCAAATGGATTTCTAATCTTCAAATGATTTGCATATATAAGGAATTACTATTATTTTAGTTTTATTGGTCATAGGAATTTCACATTATATCTTGTAAATGAAAACTTCCACCAAATTAATGCTAATTCAATGGTCATGGACTAAACACATGGTTTCTAGTCACTGCTCAAGATGCCTAAAGAATCGGGCTCAAGAGGAACTCGACCTAGGATCTGATTTACCCATTGAAAAAACGTTGGTTCGTCCAATCCAGGCCAATTTTGGGCTGATTCCAAGTATCAATACTTGGGATAGGCCCAACACAATGACTTAAGAACTCCTAACCCTAGGTCGAGTTAGCGGGCGACCTAATCGAGCCAGTTCTTTTTGTTTAATAATATATGACATATAAGTTTTATTTTATTCTTGTAGCTTAACTATTCCATATTTTTTATACTTTTGAAGCTCTAAAAAGTTTTACCTTTATTCTTCTACTTCTCTAATAGTACAACAATTCACTAAAACTCATTGTTAATTTTTTAAACTGTATTTTAAATCTTTTTTGGGCTTGCCATTATTTAAGTTTATTATTTGTAGCTGGTTGGTTAAACTGTTATTAAGTTCTTTATGCGGTCTTAGCAACTTTATTTTCTTGAAGTTTTGATTTTTTGTTTGGTTTAATTTATGATATTTATTTAAAATAAAAGCATAAATTTTTTAAGTTTGTTCAAAAAAGTATCTCATCTTCATTAAAAAGGAAAGAAAAAAAAACAGGCATAATCAGGTTTGGTTTGAGCCTAAGCCAGGTCATCACCACTGCTATTGCACTTTCTCTTCATCCCCCGTTTAGTGATAAATTTAAGGTATCAAAATTAGTGTTTTCAAAAATGAGTTTAGTCACTACAGCTACTAGTCATGGTAAGAAAATATATCAAAATTTAAGGTAGAAAAGAAAAGACAAGCTTTCTTAAGCACGATTTCTATAGCCTCAAGAATAGGTTTCACATGAATTTATTTAAAAACATTTATCAAATAACAAAGTTGAATTTCTTGTTGAACCCTAATTATGGAAAAAAATTTCTTAATATATTCAAAAATTAAATATTTATTTTTTAAACTTTGACAGTAAAAGAAATTAATTAAAAACAAAAAGAAAAATAATTAAATCTATACCTAAGGCTCCATTAATCTTGCCGACAGAGCACAATAGATGGGATCTCACGATCGCACATCATCGGAATCTTCAGAAAATGAATTTGAATTTGGGTCGGATGAAATAATCTGGCCAAAATCTTTAGTGTATGTTCTTGAAGAATTTTGTTGGCAAATTATACAACGATGAAGAATTAACAAATCATTCAAGAAAAAAGAATTAAAGTAGGAAAAAGATAGAATCAAATGCTTGAGAAAAGGAATAATTGAGTTTCCCGGATAGAATTCATCTTACATTCATGGAGTTTTCTGCCATTTCTTGGCTAACGAAGGAATCAGATGTAACATCTTACATTCATGGAGTTTTCTGCCATTTCTTGGCTAACGAAGGAATCAGATGTAACGTTCCTAGGGCTGCCTAAGCGTAATACTTTATGGACGTGAACAGTGTTCTGCAGTGAGTGTGTTGAGGGAGAAAAGGCGTGAGCAAACCTGAAGTGTGAGTGGTTGAGTGAGAGAGTGTGAGTAAATGTTGTGTGTATATATATGAGTGTTTCAAACAACAAAGCTCGACAGGGGATAGCAAAAGCCTCGAAAGTTACGTTCTGTCTTTTTCTCATAATATTTTCCTGTTAATTTCTTTTTTGTTGGTTTGTCTTTACTTAATATTATTGTAACAACTAGACAGAAAGCATTTTTAGAAAGAAATGTATATATTGATGCTATCTATGAATACAATAAAACAATAAATTATTTCCTAAAAAAAAAAAGAGACAGTATTTATGAAAATTAATTAAAGAGTTCATCAATCTGTAAATATTTTTGTATTGTAATCAACCATTTTTCTCTGTAAATATTTTTGTATTGTAATCAACCATTTTTCTTTACAAAATTCTTTATATACAACTCCAGTTTTTTATTAAAATTATAACCCAAAAAGAATATAGATCATGACATCATCTTTTAATATCCATTCATTATGTGTTCCAAAGACCGTTCCAAGATGGAAGGGGTTTAGGAACGGTTGTCCTGACCGTGCCAAATCTGCCTTTTTTATGGTGTGATGATGTGCTCTAGCAAAATCCCACCCATAAAGGTGGTTGGCGGAGCACAAGAACTAGGACCCGATAATAGCACAAGAGATGGGTCCGCAAGATTTTTGGTTCTACAGGCTAGCTTAAGATACTAGTTAGGGCCTTTCCAATTTCTTTCCATTTGTTACAATTTTCTCATATTGTACCCCATTATAATTCTCAGTGGTAAGGAGCATTGTTTTCTTGATAGTGCCACTACACATACCATTCTAAGACACAAGAGTTTTTTTATCAAACTTGTTGATGACAAGACCAATTGTGAATACTATTTCAAGAGTTAGTAATTTTATTGAGCGCTCTAGAAGAACAACTATATTATTACCTGAAGGAACAAGGTTACACATAATATTCGAGTAAATCACAAAGCGTGTTAGAACACTTGGCTCTAAAGAAGCAAATCTTCGAAAGAGAAAGGAGCATGCCGTCTCTATTAATCACAATGCTAATGTGACCACCAGTAATGATTTATCTAAATGTAACGACCAAGATCTCGAGGTCAATTACGAGATGTCTATTAATTATACTTACACAGTTTAGGTTGTTACCGAAAAGAGGGTAAATTGCATTTTTGATCGCATAAATGGACCTATTTTTAATTTTGGTCCCATACTATAGATGATTTACACATTCCATCCAATATGTGCATTTCTTTTCCAATGTCAGGACACAAGAGGGGCAATCATTAAGTTGCTAATGTCAGATTATTTTTTCGTTAGGTGGGTACAAATTTGGAGGGAAAATGTACTGATAAATGAAAATTTGGTGGGAAATGTTTATTTCTTCTTCTACGGTATACAAATAGCTAATTTATTTTCTTATCTCTTCCATTTAGTATGAAAAAAGTAAAAAACACGGATGCAAATAGAGAAGTTCTTTGTCACTGTGAAAGGATTGAAAGTTTGAGAACCTTATGGACCAAAATTAAAAACGAGTCCACTTATTGGACAAAAAATGAAATTTACCCTCGAATAGAAATTGAAATGAATGAGATTTTTGCCTATTTTGTAGCTATCGAAATCATGGATGAAAATGAAAATGATCCTCAAACTATAGAGGAATGCTAACACTTAAATAATTGAAAAAATAGAAAATAAACGAGAAGTATTTGGACATATTACTCCAGCACCACAAGATGTTCAAGCCAGTTGGCTATAAGTGGTTGTTTGTACGAAGGAGAAATGAATGAAATGAAGTTGTAAGGTACAAGGCAAGACTTGTAGACCAATGCTTTACTCAAAGGCCATAAATTAATTATACTGAAACGTATTCACTTGTACTGGATGCAACCATACTTAAATTTTTAATCAGTTTATTAGTAATTGAACTGTTGGAAAAGGTGACCAAAAGCCAATTAGATTGCCGATTTTGAGAACCATTCTAGCAATTTTTATTTAATCATTATTGTTCAGACGAATATGGTAAGTGTTCGACTTTAGCACATGTGTTTGTTATCCATGTCATATTACATCAACCACTACTTTGACGTCACAACAGATGCCCACAGACCACTCAATAACCCATGTAGTTAGGTTGCGCATTGGATGGCAGCTATGAAACTAACTTTTGAGGGTTGGTCTAAAATGTTCCAAGCCAAGGACCTCAAGACTAGGCATCTAGAGTTCTGTAGAGACTTGCACTCAGTATTGCATTCATTTGATGAGTGCTGCATTTCATCGGCGACAGACGTTGGACGTCTATGCAATTTTAGTAGATTAGTTGACAAGGCGATCAACTGACTGAACTGACTTAACTGACTCGTGGGGATCGTCATATGGAAGCATTAGAGGCTTGGTCAGTATACTTGAGTCATTGGCTCAGATAGTAAGGAAGTAGTCCTCAAACTTGAGGAATCACGGTAGTCACGTACATCGATGACTGTATCTTTGATCTGTGCAAGAGGTGATTGTGTCACAAACGTGATCATCATAAGCTTTATCAAGTGTAGTCGAATTATGTGAGTTCCAAGAAGACGATCCATCCCCTATCAGCATGTGATAGAGGTATCTCCTATTCACTTGAAGATGCATTCATGTCTTATGAATCTCTAGCCACAATCGTTGATCGAATAGGAAAAGGAGGTTCCTATGTCAAGAAACTTGGCGTAATGCAATCTCAAGTATTAAGCATAGATGCCTAGTCCAAGATGGGAACTGACACCTAATTCCATACCCTCAACTAAGCATGGGAGATTATAGACGAAAGGACCGTACCCGTACGGACTTAGGAACATAAATGTTGGCACGAAAATTTATCTAATCTCTAGTGCCATGGACAGTTGCTAGACGACCATCCATGGTAACTGAGTTTCTTGAACGAATAACCAAGAAAGAATAAGGAACTAATTTGGAATTAATTCCTTAAGATGTATGTAATTCGATTACTCACACATGAGGGTACGTTGGATGGATAGCCCAAGTTTAAACTAATTACATTAATTGAAATTATGCTTGTCTTTATTAATTAATGAATTGGATTCCATTAATTAATAAGAGACAATTTGATCTTGAATATTTAATTGGATTAAATACGTAGTGGGATGAATTAAATGAATTTTTTAAAATTAGAATTAATTAAAATTCATTGGGCTTGAATTTACTTTACATAAAATCAGCCCAATTATTAAGGCTCACTAGCAAAATTGATGGAGGAAAAGTTGACCAAAGAACTACATTTTGGAAAGTGTTAGTTTGGTCATAATTAGCTCTTCTCTATTTGGAACGGATTGAAGAGTTACCTTATATATGATAGAATGTATCTAGACACATTCTTGTTTATCTATTCAAGATATATAAAATATTTTGTGTATGATTATTAGGGTAATAATTCATTACACAATACAATACAAAAATTCCCTCTCCTTCTCCATCATAATTCGACTGCCCCCTTCATCTCACCTTGGGTGAGTTTTTTGATCCTGATTCCTTCTAACAAAGGAATCAAGGTCTATCTTTTGGTGTGATGTGGACATCCTTAGAGGATTTCTATGTTGGAATCTCTTGTGAATGTTCAATGATTTTATGTCAAATAAACATGTCAACGTGTTTTAGTATTTCTAAAGCATGTTTTGTTGATTATTTTATTGATAATTATGTGTAGAAATTAACTTGTTTAATTTTGTGATTAATTGGATGAATTTAGTATTTAAGAAAATTTGAATATTTCTGTAAATACTTGGTTTTTATTTTTATAGTTTAATGCGTGGAATCAAAAAAATAATTTAAGCATTGTAGCAGCAACTCTAGGCCGGTGCTGCATACCACCCCCTTCGCATAGGCAGGATAAAATTAAATTTCTTTCTTAATATGGTTTATTTTTAAGCATTGGATGCACATATTTTTATTATCATTTGGATTGCAATTTTAAACTTGTGTTTTCTGCATATAATTATTTTTTGTAATGTTGGATATTATGATTTTTCTTAGGGAAAATATCACTTTTGGTCCCACTAGATAGCGCCCTTCTCACTTGCAGTCCCACACTTTATATGTTCAACATATTTAGTCCCAAAATCCTATTTTTTTAACATAAATGGTCCTATTCTGTTAACATTAACGGAAACAGCACGTGACAAGTCACGTGCCGTTAGTCAACTGGTGCAAAATATCACTTTTGGTCCCACTAGCTAGGGCCCTTCTCACTTGCAGTCCCACGCTTTAAGTGTTCAACACCTTTAGTCCCCAAAACTCTATTTTTTAATAGAAATGGTCCTGTTCTAACAACTAATGGAAACGGCATGTGACTCAACTGGCAGCTAGCGAAAAAAACAGAAGACCATGTCACCTTAATGAGCGAATGTAAAAGGAAAAATGGGATAATGGTTCGATAGTCAAAATTGACTTATGATGTTTACATATAATTGTCAAAGGGCATTAGAAGAGGGTGTATCGTGAAATCCCCTTCACTCAAATTAAGGCATTTGTCGGGCAAACATGATTACTGTTCGTATTCCCAAGTGTTAGACACTTGCTCCCAAAATGCATTTATGGAAATGGTTTACAGAAATGAATGGAATAGAACTCTAAGACAACTACTCTTAAAGCTAAGAAATGGCTAGGCCATTAGTCAAAAGCAATAAGACTAAATAAACTTAGCTATTAGTATTCATGTTGAAATAGTTTACGTTTATGTAACCTAGCATGATCAAGTCGTTAGTCACTTGTTGGATCAATTAGACTACAAAATTGATCAATAAAAGATTATTTTCGAGTCTGCTGAGTTATTAAATTATCGTACTACATAATTATATTATGCACAATCAAAACAAATGACTAAAATGGATGATCAAGAACATAACTTACAGAAAATGACATACATGAACTAGGCCATATCCCTCTAGTTAGGATAAATAGGTTGGCAGATTCAAAGAGTCTAGTAATAGATGATTTGAGTTTACTAACTTACGAATTCTTTCTCAGAAGGAAGAAAGCAATTAAAGCACTTTGTGGGACAAAGAATGATTTTAAAAAACAATCAATTGGATTAGATCCACAATAGACGTATGTAAGTTAGTATATACAAAAATACCAGTAGAGGGTTCACAAGTCTAAGGACTTGTGGAAAGTTTGGAGAAATTAAACTTGAGGTGGAGAACCAAACTGGTTACGGAGATAATCTATTCGGTGGGATCGAGGTAGTGCATATTTACTGGAATTTTTTGTAACATCCTAAATGAGAATGGAATTCTCATTCAGTGAAATTCCACTGAAAGAGACAATGTTGAACTTTCTTTGGTAAGGAAGTAATTGAACCTTGATTGAAGATGGTTCAATGGTGCTTCACTACATGTAGAGTTTTGAAAAACTATCCAGTTGTAAAACATGGTGTTTTCTTAAAGTCGTAATCCAGACTATATATATGATATGGTTAGGCAAACCTGTGTCGAACAAAAGTCTTGACTATGAGAAATGGTCCTGCAACGTTAAAGGACTAGTGGGAGGAAAGTTTGACTCAGAATCTAATTTATACATAAGTTTGACTCAGAATCTAAGTTTGTTATGGAATAAAACAAACATCAATTGTAATCGGAACTTAACTTAGCATGTCTATATTCTCCAAAGGACAGTCAGAACACTCTAATTACCTGAAAGGTTCGAGTTTTTGAAATCGGACAAGAGGAAGCGATGTAGGACATCTGTCCAAATAAATGGCATGGAGCCATAAAATACGCTATGGAGTTCAAACTAGGTTTGGATGCCCTACATACTTATTATGAGAAGTTCATGAGGTACATGACTTGGTCAAAAACAAGGTGGAAAGTCAATGGGGGCCCAATTGTGTTCCAAGTATTTTAGAGGTTCAGAATGTCTCGATCATTTGGAATGATATAAAGACATCTTGAAAGTCTAAAACACGAACATTGTTTATCAAATTTTCTATAATAAGAATTGGACCCTATCTAAGGATAAGCTATTAAAGATTCAGTCATGGTAGACTAATGAGGAGCTTAGATACTTGATATCCCCTACGTCTTTGTGGTAAGCTGCATGGGATGTTATTCGGTGTATTAAGCCCGATGTTGTTCATGCTTTTTAAGCATAAAAATGTATATCGAGTGTGCACCGATGAGGCAACAGACAGCTGTTGAAGGGCTATCTTTAATACCTGAATAAGGATTAGACAAGAGCTCTTGACGAATATTAATGGAGGTTGGTTTTGGAAAGCTATAGCAATAGTAGCTTCCAGCATCATATGAATAATATTTAATCTAAAAAATGAATGTACATTTGAGGTTTAATGATAATGTGGTAATATTGGAAAGGTTCGAACTGGAACTGGAACAAAGAACCTAATCATGAAAAATTGAATGTATGGTAAACTTTGAAAGTTATATTGGAAAAAGGTTAGGATCGAAAAACAACGCTCAGTCATTGGGTGTTCTACCTAGTATAGTCGCGCTAGTAGTCAGCTTGGAGGATGACATCTGGGCTATGGCACAATATAAAAGGCCCGAGATCTCATCACAGGTCTAAGAAAAAATCTTAGACACCATCATTTGCTAGTAGCGATGATAGAAAGATGTAACGTGCGGTTGGATCACAGAACATTGACAAAAACGAGAGTAGACCCATAAGACCTAGCCGGTATAGCAGATTAGTCATAATGAGATTAATCTAAAAACATGAGCAATTCGCTTTAAGGTCAAGTGGGAAATTGTTGGAATAGGTAACAAAAAAGCCAATTAGATTGGCGGTTTTGAGAACCATTCAAGCAATCTTTATTTAAGCAATATTTTGCTGACGAATATAATAAGTATTCATCTTTGGCGCATGTAACTATCGTGCTTACCAAATTACATCAACTACAACTTTGACATCACAACACATCCATAGACCACTTTGTAACCCATGTAGTTGGGTTGCGCATTGGATGGTGGCTATGAAGGCAACTTTTGTAGGTTAGTCTGAAATGTTCTAAGTCGAAGACCTCGAATCTGGGCATTGAGAGTCCTACTGAGACCTGTACTGAGTATTGCATTCATTGGATGAGTGTTGTGTTTCATCGGCAAGAGGCGTTGGACGTCTATGAAATTTCAGTGGGTTGGTTGACAAGGTGGTCAGCTGACTGCACTAACACGCGAGGATCGTCATATGTAAGCTTTAGAAGCTTGGTCGGAATAACTTAAATCCCTAGCTCCGATAGTAAGCGAGTAGTCCTTAGAATTGAGAAATCACGGCAATCACGTGTATGCGATGATTGCATGTTGGATTAGTACATCCATACAAGGTATATATATGTATATTAGTTATTTGGAATAACTAATGAAAAATGATCCTACCCTAGAAGCTTCTAATTCTTCCACCTCTCTCACAAGCACACTTGGTGTGTTCTTTCTACCTAATTTTCTTCTAACAGAGATATCTTGGGGATGTCATATTCTGGTGTGGTGTATACGTATCTTGAGAGGGCTACTACGTTGAAGTCCTATGTGAACTTCGAAACAAATCAAGAGAAAGGTAATCATTGATTTTCGTTTTTTGCATTTCTTATTTTAATTTCACCATAAGCCCCATTTAGTTTTATTGTTGTTATTATTAACAACATCGAATGCCCAGGAACTCCAAGAGTACACCCCTTGGAATCATAATTTACTAATTTTATATTACCGATTCTACTTGTGCATTCCAAGCCGATCCACTCGCATTTTTGTTGCTTTCAGTTCCACCACGTCATTTGAAAACAATGCAACTTTAGAAGCAGCTAAGGAAGCGGTTTGGATGAAAAACTATATCCGAGACTTGGTTGTATCGTCTAGCATTGCTGACATAGTTATCTTCTGTGATAACAACGAGGCAGTAGCATAAACAAAGGAACCGAGATGTCATCACCGTTGCAAACACATTCTTAGACACTACTATCTACTTTCAGAGATGGTGAGCAGAGGTGGCGTGCGGATGGACCAAGTCAACTCAGCACAAAACAAAGTAAATCCACTAACTAAACCGGTGTCGCAAATTGCTCATATTCAACATCTTGATAAGATACGTTTGAGGCCGATGGGTGATTGGCCTTAGGTCAAGTGGGAGATTGTTAGAATAAATGACAAAAAATCCAATTAGCTTGACCTAGATGTATTTTATTCTATCAATTAATCGACATTATGTAATATTATTTTTAAGAAAATAAAAAGAGTATTCTCTTATTTTGGCATCTACGTTTTTGTTTTCATTTTGTATGTTTGCATTTTATTGAACATCAAGACAAAGCCCAAAGACCACTTGACAACCATGTTAACGTGCATTTTCTTGAACATCATGTTAACGTGCTTTCACGGCTTTTGAAGTATGTTTTAACGCATTTCGATAAGTAATTGTATGATGAAAATAGCTCGTTTGATTTTTGCAATTAATTGGATGATTCAAGCATGTGAAAAGTTGAAATTTTATATATTTATGCTTTTTTTTGCTGTTTTATGTTAAACACGCAAAATATAGGAAAACAAATTGCAGCAGCACTGCCGCTGTTGGGGCACAGTGTTCACCCAACCAGACTTGCACAAGCAAGGGAACCTGCATGAGCGAAAGCTGGCAGAGAGCAAGCGCGCGTGTGAGCAACCTGCAATGCAGCCACGCGCGTGAATATTGGGAGAGGGCCAGAGCGCATACGCAGGCAATGAGGACAGTGCGTGCTACAGGGCTGACAGCCAATGGCTGGGATGTTTTTTGCCCGTATTTTGAAGATTTGATTTTCTGGAATTTTCTTCAGTATTAGTTAACTGCTTTAATTTTTTGGGACAAAATTGAATTTTTTCTAAAATTAAAATTGCATAATTAATTGGCCAATTCACCTATTTTTTTTATCATCCTTTTGATTGCAAATTTCCAGCTTGTGTTTTCTTCGTAAAATTAAATTTTGTTATATTGGATATCTTGGAGTATAATATTACATGGGCTGTATATTATGTGATGTATGGATAGATGATCTCGGGGCCCACGACCTCTTGTAAATGTGAGTTTATGGTTCGGCTCGTATGCCCTTGTATTGTTTCTTCTCTCTCCCTCTCGTTTTTAACCTTCGAATAATGAGGCCTGCTGTCTCCCTCCTTATGCATTCCCCCCAACTTCTGATTAGGATTTCTTTTCAGTTGTAATGAGAGTATTATAAGAATATTTTTTATGAGGTTTTTTATTTTAAAGCTAGCTCATGGAGAAAAAGGTCCAAGGATAAGTAGTCCCACAAAGAAATTACAAGGCCCATTTACATTTTGATGGGTAAATTACTTTGTAATAGCATAGGGCCACCTTAGACTGACCATAGACTCACTCTGGGCACAGTAAAGTCGCATAGGTAGAGCTTGTGATCATCCCACAGGGGTATGCTTAATTATGTTGCATGCGGTGATTTCTTTATTGCTTTAGCATTTGATGTTTTGCATGTAATAAAATTGTGTGATGAGGTCTCGGTCAAACACCAAAATATTAACTCTTACTTGGTTGGACCAAGTTAAATATTAGGCCCAAAATGGACTTAGATCGATATTGTCTTGATTTGACTAACCTTCCATCCACAAAATTGTGGTGAGGAAGCTACCGTTACCCAAGCGTGGTCTCACGAGTCTTGGCATAGTTGGAATGAAGGAAAGCTACACCATTGTTGTGAACAAAGAACACGTTCAGCATTTTTCTATCTCACAAGTAATGGGGGGCGACGACTGGGGTGGGATTTGGTTCATGGGTAGAACCTAACATTGAGTAACATGATTCTCTTGTAGTCCTCAGAATCATGTGAAGAGGTGAGGCAAAATATCTTGGGAATCTAATGGAATGAGAATAGCATCGATTGCCTCCCATGGGACTTTTTCCATGTGACTAGTAAAAGCAAGCATGGTAAACTGTTCTTGTGGATATCAAGCCCACTAGGAAATGACTTCCCAAAACTCCACTTGAGAATGGTGGGCTTTCATATAAATAGTGAGAGAGTTAAAGACTAAAAGACCATGTCTTGAACTTATCAATAATATTACTATCATATGTTGAAATCTGTTTAATTCTATATTGTAGAACATGTCTAAGAACCCCTTAACCCTAATAATGGAGATTAATAGATTCAATGGCACGAATTGCAACAACTAGCTGCAAAATCTAATGATTGTCCGAGGTTTAAAGAACCAGGCTATGTCTTGGACAAGCCGCTCCTGGCAACTTTACCAGAAGGGTTTTCGTCCGAAGAACGTGTGATGTTCGAGAAGTAGCATGAGGACAACAACAAGGTCGCAGTATCATATTAGCTTCATTGACCAATGACATCCAAAAGCAATATGATAGGCTGGAAAGCATTCCCTCAATAATGCTTCACATGATCCAAGTTTGTACAATTCCTGATAGGAATATTAGATATACTGGTACAAAAATATTTTTTAGGAAAAAGATGACTGAGAGATCATATCCTCTGCACCTATGCTACTAATAGGAGAGGCTTCAACCTCCAAGGCGAAAAGGCAAGAGGGCCGAGCGCTAGAAGAGGAAGAAGGAAAAGGAAAAGCTGTAATAACCACTACTAGCGCTCCAAGCTCCCCTGTTGCTCCGGTGGGAAAGAGCAAAGGGAAAGGGAAGAACGGCGGATCACAACGGTCGAGGGCAAATGATGTTTGTAATCATTGCTGTGAAAAGGGGCATTCGAAGTGGGAGTACTCACAACTTCTCTCCAACCCAGATATGTTTGTATTGAAGTAAATATGATAAGTAATTCTTCTTCTTGGGTATTGCATATTGGCTATGGAGCTCACATTTGCAATGATTTGCAGGTAGTGGAAAGAAGCAGAAGGCTAAGTAAAGACAAGATGATCCAAGGCTCGGTGATGACAAGGTCGTTGCTGTGGAATCGGTGGGATCTCTCATCTTAGGTATTAGTGATCATTCAGATAGTATTAAAGAACTATTAATATGTACCAATCATGATAAAAATATTATTTCCATTCCTAATTGAGACAATGAGGGTTATGCATTTAAGATTAATAAAAATAGTTTTTATTTGATGATTCATAATAACCTTCATCTACCTGGTATATTAACGAACAGTTTTTATATTTTCCAATAGTCAAATTGGATTATAAGTGCCCAACACAAACAAAAAATAGATAATCATGAAAATGCATAAATTTGGCATGTAAGGTTAGGTCATATCTCCATAGAAAGGATGACGAAGTTGGTAGAATCAAGGAGTCTAGAGGTAGATGACTTGGGTAAACTATCAACTTGCAAGTCCTGTCTAAAAGGAAAAATGATCAAGAAACCTTTTGTTTGTCACGCTTGTCACTGGTCTGTTGGACTTAATCCACACAGACGTCTGTGGACCACTAAATACTCCAGCTAAAAGAGGATATTCATACTTCATAACCTTTATCTGTAATCACTCATGGTATGGTTATGTTCAGCTCATGAGGTACAAGTTTAAGGCATTTGGAATATTTAAGGAATTCAAACTTGAAGTAGATATCAAGCTAGCCATAAGATCAAAGGCTTTCAGTCCGATCGAGGTGGGGAATATTTAAGTGGTGAGTTTATGGATTACTTAACAAAGAATAGAATTCTCTCTTAATGGACTCCTCCTGGAATGCCACAACTTAACGGTGTGGCCGAATGGAGAAGTTGAACCATGTTGGACATGGTTCAATCCATGAAGAGTTTTACTGAATTGCCCCTGTCCTTTTGGGGATACGCTCTTAAGGTCAGATCGAGTTGGGGAATATTTAAGTGGTGAGTTCATGGATTACTTAACAAAGAATAGAATTCTCTCTCAATGGACTCCTCCTAGAATGCCACAACTTAACGACGTGGCCGAATGGAGAAGTTGAACCATGTTGGACATGGTTCAATCCATGAAGAGTTTTACTGAATTGCCCCTGTCCTTTTGGGGATACGCTCTTAAGACAGCGGCCAAGTTCCTCAACATGGCGCCGACCAAAGTTGTACCCCTAATGCTATATATGATATGGAACGGTTATGGTAAGAAAATATATCCAAACATAAGGTGAGACAGAAAAAGACAAGTTTTAATGAGCATGATTTCTTACTGCCTCAACAAGGAGTTCCACATGAATTTATTTTAAAATATTTATCAAATAAATAAAGTTGGATCTCTTGTTGAACCCTAATTATGGAAAGAAAATTCTTAATATATTCAAATTTAAATACTTATTTTTTAAAACTCTAATAGGAAAGAAAATTAATTTAAAATAAATTGGAGAAACAAAAAGAAAAATAATCAAATATGTACCTGAGACTCAATTAAACTTGCCCGCGGAGCATAAGAGATCGGATCCGGCGATAGCACACCAGAATCTTCATAAGATGAATTTGAATTTGGGTCGGATGAAATAATCCGGCCAAAATCTTTAGTGTATGTTCTTGAAGAATTCTGTTGGCAAATTATACACGATGACGAATTAACAAATCGATTCAGAAAAAGGAATTAAAGAAAGAAAAAGAAAGAATCAAATGCTTGAGAAAAGGAATAATAGAGTTGCCTGCATAGAAATATCTTAGATTTCTATAGTTTTCTACCATTTCTTTGATACCGAAGGAATCAAATGTAGCGTTCCTAGGTCTCTTGAGCGTAGTACTTTATGTACTTGAACAGTGATTTGCAGTGAGTGTGTTGAGGAAGAAAAGGCGCGAGCAAATGTGAAGTGTGAGTGGTTGAGTGAGAGAGTGTGAGTAAATGTTGTGTGTGTTTGTGTGAGGTTTTCAAATAAGAAAGCTCGATTGGGTTTAGCGGAAGCCTTGGAATTGACGTTCTGTCTTTTTCTCATAATATTTATCTATTAATTTCATCTTTTTTGGTTTGTCTTTATTTAATTTTATTGTAATAATTAGATAAGAATCAATTTTTGAACGAAAGTATATATTCATGCTATCTATGAATGCAATACAATAAATTATATTCTACATCAGATTCCTCCAGAGGCCAAAAAAAGGAGAGATAACATCTACGAAAATTAATTAGAGAGTTCATCAATCTGTACATATTGTTGTATTGTAAT
>NC_026147.1:6534105-6702325 GCF_000512975.1 Sesamum indicum
AGTCCCCTATGCTAATTAGAAGGGGTGGTATTTCAAAGGGAGTGAGTTTGTAATTTAAAAAGACTCAACTAACTTTTATTTTATTTGACAAAGTTACTTTTGATCTTTTTACATTATGAGTTCATATATTTATTGATATTCAATTATATAATTGATTAGTTGTTTCTAATAATATCATTCATTTGTTGTAAAACTCTTTTACAAAATTTAATTTTTCAACTTTATAAATTTTCAATTTTTTTGTTTGCTCCATCCAATTTAAATTAACTATTTATATAACTTTTTTGGGAAAAATGTTGAAAGCAATCACTACCATAAAAAAAAAAAAAAAAATTTCAATGGTTTTGCCCATGGTTTAGATATTGTTCAAATTGCATGGTTTTGTCTTCAAACCTAAAGGTCTACTTTTATAAATATGGGTATTTGGTCTACTTTTATAGTAGTTTCATGCATTTAGTAATTTTTATTTAATATATGCTTTAGTTTAAAATTATTTATCTATATGTATCGATAATTTAATACACTATTTTCAATAAAAACAAATCACTTATATTTAGGTTTTCATGAATCACAAGTATTTAATAATTAATGAATGAATTTTAGAATATTGAATCATACTTTTAATATAGTAAAAAAAAATATCCCTTAACATAACAAAAGAAAAAAAAAAAGTGGAAGTAGATGTTCGAATTTTTCATTGGACAACCATATCAAAAGCTTTTGGAAAGGAAAAAGATTTTCGAATTTGAATTTCCTTTTTAATTATAAATATTGACAAAATAATAAGAAAAGAATAAAGAGTAAATCGATTAGCTATAAATCAATTATTGAATTGTTTAAAGCGCAAGCAAAGATCTCCAACTCTTGATCATCCATTTTATTTTGATTTTCATTGCCCGGATTTGATGGAATGCCTATTAAGATAAGAGCATATAACAAAGATAAGAGTTAAAATTCAACAAAACCAAACCCAATTATGTTGGTAAGAAATGAATATAATTTAAAGTAGAACGTTCTACATACCTTTTATTTTCTTTTCTATCTCAGTAATATTTCTCTTATGACTTCCCCTTCCCTGCCCAGCCTGAATGTTGTGGAAGTTTTAATATCCACATAAATTTTGGTCAAAGATAAACGGATTTACGGATTTTGAGTTTACCTGTTCCTGCACTGGATCACTCCTACGACAGCTATAGAGTATAAAAGTTGCAACCTCCTTTAAAAAGCGGAAGTTTTGAGAGACTCTATCATGAATATAGTACTATTGCTTGAAAATTTGGTTGAAATATGTTAGTTATATTACATTAGTTTTACATAACTCAAAAATTTACAGATTATTTATGTAAAGTATTAAAAAATTATTACCTTATCACTTGCATTTAAGGTGTTGCGCTTTCTCTTTTGTAATATCCAACCCTCTAGTCGTTCCTGTAGGGATAACTCATATCTTGGTTGGACTTTTATTGTCTCAATAATTTTCGGTAGAGGGTCCAAATGATGTTGGAGAGGTCTTCACTCTTACGTCCAACTTGCTTTCATTATCTGGTACATGTCCAATTATGTGATACATGTCCCTTTCCCATACTTCAACCTACCATACATATATATGTTAGTAGAATAGACGAGTTTATTTTATAAATTATAATATCACATTTTTTAGAGAAAGAAACATAAGAGTGCATAATAGCAAAAATGCACATGATTACACACTAATATCTAATTTTGTTTCCATTTTTTAGTGGATAACTAAGTGAATGCATAAGCTTTCTATAAAAAAAGTGTTATATGTAGATTAAAGAACAAATAAATAATTACCAAGAAAATAATTAAATTTTAGAATAAAAAGTAATAAGATAAGAATTACTCAGTACTCGAAATCAGTAAATCATAATAGCCAACGGATTTCTAATCTTAATATGATTTGGATATATAAACTTAGCTTGCATTACGTGGAGTATTTGGTTCAAATATGTATAGATATAAATTCAAATTGACAAGTGGACATACATGTATAGATATAAATTCAAATTGACAAGTGGACATACCTTATGCATTTCCAGAATATAGTTGCGGCCTCGCTGATGATGTTGGAAAAGTCCAAAAGAGACCTTCCAAGTGCCTTGAACTACACACCTGTCTCGACTTCCCTTTTTAATTGAATATCTATTGTTTGATTCAGGTTGATCCTGCACCAAAACACAAGCACATTAGAATAAAAAAAGTATAAATTAAGCCACAGATAAAGTAAAAAGTCTAAGCATATTAGATTAAAGAGATAAACAAACTCCATTAACCAATCAATCGGAAGTGGCCGTGTATGAAGGAAAGCTTATAAATTTCAACTGAAACTTTTAACAAAAAGTTAAAGTGAGACATATTTCCTTATATTGCAAAGTACATACCTTCACCACCAAATTTCAATGGATAAATAATTTTCTTGATGCATTGTTATGTTTTTCTATTACAGGAGCTTCTTTTATATTAGAATACCAAAATTAATGAACAACTCCCTTTTCTCAAGTAGAATTAATGAGATCAAGTAACTACATAAGCATTGTTTTATAATTTACTGTACTTGTATATTTTTCAAAACATTCAAGGGAAAACCAATTTGGAAACAAGATCACTAAAAATATGCAAAGTAAGAAGCCTTATCATTTAGTTCCACGATAGTTACATGTCCACCATTACATGTGCATGTGAAAATTAAGATGAGTATAATATGCAAAATAAAAGGCATGTAAATATGTAGAAAATATGTTGTCTTAATACTTAGAATTTACAGGACAACAATGCATAAAGTTGAAAAGAGTAGATTTGTTTTATGCTAGCCCGTCCCACATGGACTATGAATTAAAAACATAAGCAATATATAAATATTGGCGAAAAACTCGAGTGCATCCAATCGATATCCCTTTTCGGTTTGCTGTCATAATCAAATTCCAAAATGCACTCGGTGGGTTTGAGACAATTCTAGGGCTCAACGAGCTTCTGGACCCATGGCCCAGGGCATGACATAATAGTATGAAAATCAGTCACCAAGTTGAGTAGGAAGCTAAGTATATGGGAGACAAAGTGGAATGCGCGTGGGGAGCCACGTCTTGAACATGCGGGACAAAATGCTACATACATGGGAATCACCTCTAGTATCTTGATACATAACGACCAATCATGGGATAAGTCACTCCATGTTGAGGATGTCACATTTTTATGAACAGTGATTGTAATATCACATTCCATATACATTAGAAACTAATAAGATAAGCAACATATAAGCATTGGGCAAAGAAAAATTATAGTGTATTCATTTGCAATCCCTTTTCGGCATATTGCCATAACCAAATTTTAGGATGCACATGGCGAGTTTGGAGGCAATTCTTACATCCAACGGGCTCACGGGCCCAGAGCGTGACAACTTCCATAAAAATCTTTGATCATTGTGTTTAACAAATTGGAAATGATGCTTTCAAAAATACGGAAGATGTTTTGTAGAGGTCATAATACAACAAATACATGAACAGAAGATATTGAAACTTTTAATTATTCATTTGACCATAAGAGGTCGCATAAAAGAAAAATGTATTCAAGTGGAAAATAAATTGATTTTTTTGTGAATGATGCAAACACTATTTTGACCTCATGAAGTTTATAATTCTAAAGCCAGCCAAATATATTGTATGTAACTTATTTTCAGTGTGAGAGTCATTTTCGTAATCTCAATGGTAATTGAAATATAAATCACGAGGAGAAGAATCATTACAGAGGAAAAAATCTTAATTTTCTTGATATCTCTTAGATTGTGCATGCAAATTGGTGATACTGTTTGAAGATCTATGAAGATTTTTGTGAGTAAAGATTCTAAAGACTCTAATATTTTATTGTATTTATAAGGTAATAGTAACAAGCTTTATTTACTGAGAAGTGATTGAACACTCAACATTAATTATTAGTGCCTAGGCCACTTCTATCTAGGCAGGGGGTTAGGCAAGATAGGTTTCCATTTATTAATGATCGGGAAAAAGATATCAAAACTTTTGAGTGGATAGATCTTTTGAGTGGGATGGATATCTCACTCCCATGGAATATGTAATTTATCTTTCTGTCACACACATCATTTGTTAGGAGGTCAACCACATTATCACTTTCTTTGAATGTGTACACAAAATTACATTTCAAACTGCTTTTCGTAGCATGAATTTAAGCCAAAATATGCCGCAACCACTAGTTGCCTCTATGTTGTGACATTGTCAGTAAAGAAATATTTTTAGCATCGATTTCTATCTAGATTCTTTTTAAAGTATATTCTTCAACCTATTTAAAACATTAATAAAATGATCATTTGATAACGTAAATACTCAAAACTACAAATACTACATCTCCTTGGTTATTATGCACAACTTTGCATGCTCCCACCTCTTAGGATTCTCTTAAGCCGCACTATGGCAGGAAGTTCATTTGCGAAGTGAATCCATGTGTCATCAACATTTGAATCACTTATCCTTTATTGTCTTTTAAATACACTTGATTTGGCAACAACTATAGCACCCTCAAGATGATCGTTCAAGCTCAAAAACAATGACTAAGGTGTTTGGATTATTTCATGTCGTCCCAGTAAATCATTGAACAAGCTACAATACAAGGATATGTATATGTCCCTCAGTCAAGGAGGCTGTTGTCGGCTTCCGTTAATGATGAACTATCATTATCGCCAAATCCGCTATTAGAAGCTGCATCTAGAAAACACTAGCAAAGAATTCCAACACCTTCGCACTTCAAAACTTCAAAGGAACATATGTGCAATGGTCTTAATATGTGAACAACACTAGCAATTAAATGCCACTGCTATCATTTGTTGACCTACAATCAGTCATTCAGCAATTGCCATGAAAATGTTGATATTGAAGGTATAATTGTAGGTTGTTGGAAACTATAATAAATGTTGAAGAACAGTTTCATCACAAACTAAATGCAAAGTGACATTAATCAAAAGATCTCTATCATGTGAGGGCCGCTAAGCCACTTGTCTGTAGAATTCTCATTTAGCATTACTACGACATAAAATGTTTGTTTTGGAAAATAGTTTATATGGGTTACCAGTATGTTATTTTTGTATTTGTACCATCATCACCAATGGTTATAACTACTAGAATTAACTGATGACATCACCCTGATTCAAAAACTATTGTACAGCATAGCCCTATGCAAAATATACCTGTATTTGGTATATCATGGAACCCACCACCATCAATATGAATTTTTTTTGTGGTCATTTAATCGTCTTAGCTTCCCCACAACCACTTTTGTAGTATCTTGACCACCCTATGTGCATGCCCAAATAGAGTTGTTTCAATATTGTCACTCTCTAAGTTGGCCACTTTAGATTTTGATCACTAACACCTTCATCACAAATTGCATCATCACCATGCTACATGGATATAGCATTGTTCTTGACGCATAATGACAGGTTGCACCACCATTTGTATCTGCAGGTAGTGATCGATTTGCTGCCTTTCTTACCCGATATCTTTCATTCATAATCCACATGAAATACTTCATGACAACGGTCCTCTACCTAGTATTATAAATGACTCTTTCAACTTGCAACAGCTCCAATCTTGGTCATGGATTACTTCTTTATTGACAGACTTCAGTGCTAACTAAACCTTTGTAAAAGTTTGAATTTCTCGTCAACTTGTTATGTAGTGATTAAAAATCAAGCGTATTGAGATGCTACTTTATCTCATGCTTAGTGTGAAGCATTTCTAGCTTATCTACATGAGCAAATTTGAAAGGAAAATAAGTTACATTGATCAAATTTCCGTTGTTGGATTATATTATTTGTATAGAGTAATTTGGATCTATATATCAACAAAAATGTAATTATAAGTAAGATATCCTGATTGCGAGTTTTTAAAGAAAATATACTTTGGATATGAAAAAAGTTGGCAAATTCAGAAAGATGTATAGAACACTAAATAGACAGATGGATCAGAGAGTCGAGACCAAAAGTACTAAAAGTAACATTTATTGTCCTAAGTATGAAAAACGACATACCAAGAGATCCAATTTTGTGCCAAGTAGGATAATGTAAGGGAATTAATGCCTTCTAAATTATTGTATGGAAAACCAATATTGTGAACTAAAAGACTTATTACAAAAAAATAATATATGTATGGTGATGAAGAGAGAATATATAATAATTGCAACAATTAATACCTTATGGGGCTTCCAAACATGACACAATGAGAAACTTTTTTATCAAAAATCATACTAAATAAGAAAAACTGTAAATAATTAAAGATATTATACCGTGAGCCATGGTAGTTAGTACTCTAAGTTGAGGTCGCAATCTTTTCTTGTGGTTTTATTTTTTTTCGATTTTAATTTTATTTATTTATATACTATTCTTTTTCCTCCTTTGGTACTCTTTTCATTACCACAAAATATATCAACATTTGTGATATTCTATTTAATATATGTATGGTGATGAAGAGAGAATATATAATAATTGCAACAATTAATACCTTATGGGGCTTCCAAACATGACACAATGAGAAACTTTTTTATCAAAAATCATACTAAATAAGAAAAACTGTAAATAATTAAAGATATTATACCGTGAGCCATGGTAGTTAGTACTCTAAGTTGAGGTCGCAATCTTTTCTTGTGGTTTTATTTTTTTTCGATTTTAATTTTATTTATTTATATACTATTCTTTTTCCTCCTTTGGTACTCTTTTCATTACCACAAAATATATCAACATTTGTGATATTCTATTTTCTTCACAATACCCTCAAACGTTTATATTTTCTCAAAAAGAAAGTTGGTCAAGTAGATATTTATATTTGGGATGTTCTCCCGAGGTTTTAAATTTGAATTATTTAATTAATCAAATGTTCAGGTTTCGAGTCAAAGAGATGCAATAATCATTTGGTTTCTTAATCATATTATCATCATTCAACAATCAATTATAATAGATATTGATGTATAAAATGTGCTCAACTATTTTTTTTCTCTATTTTTGTTCATTGTGCATAGAGAATTCATATTCGTGCTTCCCAAAATAAAAATTACTATTATTTTTGTTTTATTGGTCATAGGGATCTCACATTATATCTTGTAATTGAGAAACTTCCACCAAACTAATGTTAATTCAATGATCATGGACTAAACACATGGTTGCTAGTCGCTGATCAAGATGCCTTAAGAGTCGGGCTCAAGAGGGACTCAACCTAGGATGTGATTGACCCAATAAAGAAAAATTGGTTGATCCAATCTAGGCCAATCCTGGGCTAATTCTAAGTATCAATACTTAGGATAGGCCCAACCCAATGACCTAGGACCTCTTAACCCTGAGTCAAGTTAGCGGGGCCGACCTAATCGAGCCACTTCTTTTTTTTAAATAATACATGACATATAAGTTTTATTTTAGTTTTGTAGCTTAACTATTCTATATTTTTTATACTTATGAAACTCTAAAAATTTTACCTTTATTCTTCTACTTCTATATTAGTACAACTATTCAATAAAATTCAGTGTTATTTTTTTAAAAATGTATTTAAATCTTTTTTGGTGTTTATGTGGTCTTAGCTACTTCTATTTGTAGTTTTGATTGTTTGATTTAATTTATAATTTATTTATTTAAAATAAAAGCATAAATTATTTAAGTTTGTTAAAAAAGTATCTCATCTTAATTTATTTATTTAAAATAAAAGCATAAATTATTTAAGTTTGTTAAAAAAGTATCTCATCTTCATTAAAAGAAAAAAAAAAGAAAACAGGCACAATCAGGTTTGGTTTGAGCCTAGGCCAGGTCATTACCACTACTTTTGCACTTTCTCTTCATCTCCCGTTTTGTGCTTAATTTAAGGTAAAATTAGTGAAATAAAAATTACTGTTTTCAAATATGAGTTTAGTCACTGTAGCTACTGGTCATGGTAAGAAAATATATCAAAAAATAAGGAAAAAGAAAGGACAAGTTTTATTGAGCATAATTTCTATAGCCTCCAGTATGGGTTCCACAAAAATTTATTTGAAAACATTTATCAAATAAGTAAAGTTGAATTTCTTGTTTAACCTTAATTATGGAAAAAATTTTCTTAATATATTAAAAAATTAAATATTTATTTTTTAAATTTTGACAGGAAAGGAAATTAAATACAAACAAATTAAAAAAACAAAAAGAAAAATAATTAAATATGTACCTGAGGCTCCATTAATCTTGTCGGCAGAGCACAAGAGATGGGATCCGACAATAGCATATCATCGAAATCTTCATAAGATGAATTTGAATTTGGGTCGGATTAGTGTATGTTCTTGAAGAATTCTGTTGCCAAATTATACGGCAATGACGAATTAACAAATCAATTCAGTAAAAAGAATTAAAGAAGGAAAAAGAAAGAATCAAATGATTGAGAAAAGGAATAATGGAGTTGCCTACATAAAATTCATCTTACATTTCTGGAGTTTTCCGCCAATTTGTGCTACCGAATGTTTCAAATGTAACGTTCCTAGGGCTGTCTAAGCGTAGTACTTTATGTACTTGAACAGTGTTCTATAGTGAGAGTGTTGAGGGAGAAAAGGCGTGAGCAAATGTGAAGTGTGAGTGGTTGAGTGAGAAAGTGTGCGTAAATATTGTCTGCGTATGTGTGAGTGTTTCAACAAATAAAGCTCGACAGGAGGTAGCAGAAGCCTCGGAAGTTATATTCTGTCTTTTTTTGATAATATTTTCCTATTAATTTCTTGTTTTTTGGTTTGTCTTTACTTAATATTATGTAATAATTAGACAAAAAGCATTTTTAGAAAGAAATGTATATATTGATGCTATCTATGAATATAATACAATAAATTATTTTCAATATTAGATTCCTCCATAATAGGCAAAAAAAAAAAAAAGAGATAATATTTATGAAAATTGATTAAAGAGTTCAATAATATGTACGTATTGTTATATTGTAATCAACCATTTGTCTTTACAAAATTCTTTATATTCAACTCCAGTTTTTGAGTAAAATTGAAAAACTTGATGAAGTTAAAATTGGAATTGAATTGCAATTATATTAAAGTTATACAGATATACAAATGTGTGAAAGAACTTTTTGCACCAATTTATTTGGTTCTTTGCTACCACAGAACATATCACTTTCAAATATTTTGAAAAGAAAAATGAATTGACACTTTTGAATCCATTAATCCCAATATATATATAGGCACTTAAAAAAAAAACAAAAAGAATAACAAAGACTAGAGGGTTGGATATTACAAAAAATAAAGGACCTTCTGGAATATCCAACCCTCTAAGGTTGCCCATCCTCTAGCAGCTTTTGGAACGTTTCCTGCAAAACAAACAAAATTATTAACACTTTAAAACAAGAATTATTTTTTTTAAAAAAAATAATATTAATATTGTAGCTACTTACCTCCAGCTCCTACGCCCTCGGCCCGCTCCAGCCGCCGTCCACTTTTTTCTTGCAGCACCTCTCCTATAATTCCATCTGCTTGGGGGGCTGGCCGAGCTTTGCTTCCTGTAGAAGAAAAAACATTTAGCATCTTATTCCATAAGGACTCCCGCTGTAAGTCGAATCTGGCCCAATACGTTTGAAGCTGGAGCCATCCAAACCCTATTGGCCAGTCAGAGTGGCCTGACCAGGCTGGATAGGGTGATGGAAAGTATCTTCCGGATTTACTTATCGGCTAACATGTGGAACACCCAGAACATCGACTCATCATTACAGTCCCACCAGTAGGTCATCTACAATAATAAAATTAAACAAAATATTAGTAAATTTTATTAAATAAATAGATTATTAGATCAAATCAAATTAATTTAAAATTGGTTACCTTCATGCTCTCAAACCACAAATGCTGGTACTCTTCCGGCACTTACCTCAAACATGGTGACGGGTGGGGAAAGTGTCCCCATCACGACTACATTGATGGGCTCGTGAAAGCGGCGGTCAGATCTAAAAGGACATGCTATATTAGACATTTTCAATATAAAATAATACTAAAAAAATTGATAAACAAAGCTGGTACTCTTCCGGCACTTACCTCAAACATGGTGACGGGTGGGGAAAGTGTCCCCATCACGACTACATTGATGGGCTCGTGAAAGCGGCGATCAGATCTAAAAGGACATGCTATATTAGACATTTTCAATATAAAATAATACTAAAAAAATTGATAAACAAATTTACCTTGCGTCATCGAGGCTAATGTACTGGGCGCGCTGATGGTGGGGGAAGTGATAGTAGTGGTGGAGTAGCCGTTGGGGTGGCAGACTGTTGTATCGTCTCATCAGCTATCGATGCAGCTCCAGATGCTCCAGCATCATCTGGAGTCTGCGGGGCGGGGGACGGTGTGGTCGTGTCAGGTGGTGTGGGTTGTCGAAGAACTGCTTCCCCAACTTGGGAAGCATCCGACGAAACTGATAGAAGTGGCGTGCCACGACCATGACCACGTCCTCGACCACGTGGTATAGGAGGCTGACCACTAAATATGATCTAAACAAATTATTGAGAAGTATTAGTCTAAATTTTACGATTACTCACGTTAATATGTAAATAAAAAAGAATATACTAATTCTTACACATCAGAAAAATTATAATGAAGTTATGATTATTGTACTCATTAATTATTTAAAAATATATAATTCTCTTGTCACATATACAAACGGGCCAAGTATTGCTTTAAGCTTATTTAGCCTATCACATGAACCTTTTATTGTAGTATTCGTTATATTTATCAATTTTAATCTATCAATTGATGGGCTAAACAAGATTTAAGGCATGCGTGATCAATATTGTTCTCAATTTGTTTTCTATTTCTAATGATTATATAATTGTATTTTAATTTGAAATATTACCTTAATATTGTAATTGTTGATATTATTTTGTAAATAATATTATTATTGGGATTATTGGTCTAATTTTGTGATTATTAGCTTTATTATGTAAAAATGTTACTGTTGGGAATATTTTCTAATTTTACAATAATTGACATTGTTATGTAAATAATGTTATTACTGGGGATATTAGCCTATCTTTTGTGATTATTGACATTATTATGTAAAAATGTTATTATTAGAAAAATTGGTCTAATTTTTTATATTATTGATATTATTATGTAAAAATGTTATTTTTTTTCCGGTAAACTATGTAAAAATGTTATTATTATTAGGAATATTGGTGTAATTTCTGTGATTATTTACATTACTATTTGAAAATATTATTATTGGAAATATTGATCTAATTTTTTTGATTGTTTACATTATTATTTAAATAATGTTATTATTGGGATTAACTATTAGTCTAATTTTTGTGATTGTTTACATTATGATGTAAAAATTATTTTATTGGAAATATTGGTCCAATATTTTGTAAAAATTATTTTATTGGAAATATTGGTCCAATATTTTGATTATTTACATTATTATTTAAATAACTTTACTGTTGGGATTATATGTTGGTCTAATTTTTTTGGGTTATTTACATTATGATGTAAAAAAATAGTCTATTTGTAAAATAAATTGACAATATATTTCACAAAAAAATTAAGCAATATAATATAATACACATAAGAATTGCATAAAGGGAAAAATAGGAGTTGAATTTTCAAATTCGAAGGAAACTAGTAATTAATCTCTTTCTTTCATATGATATGACCAATTGTAACTTCTTGATTTGAATATTTGAAGTATTTAACAAGAAAGAAAAAAGTAAAAAGAATGAAAAATTCAAAAATTCTATTTATTGAAATTAGTTAGTGCATATCTTCATATAGAATATTACAGTAAATTACACAAATAATTACACTATACAAATAATTAAAAATCACCCAAAATTAAGAGAAAATTATTAAAATAACCAAAAATATACAAAATTTGGAGAATTACATAAAATATACAACATTTTTTATAGATTTTAAAAAATTTATAGAAAATTACTAAAATTACCAAAAATTATGAATGTTTTTATAATTTCATAAATGTATAAATTTCTTTAAAAATTACAGCAAAATTAAGTAATTATTTTTAAATTGCCGAATGTTTTTTAAAATGTTTTATTTTACACCAAAAATTAAGAAAATAAAAAATATAGGATAAATTGTCCCAAACATATTAATGATTAGAAAAAGTAGACTATAAATTAATAATGGTCATTGAAGACATATAATGCTACCAATTAAATTGATACATGTTAAGAAGATCAAATATATTTGTATATATAAGACTGTTAGTCTTACATAGATGTAAGTATCATCTTATACTGTTGTATTGGATTGTCTAATCAGACCGTTAAAATTTTTATCAAACCGTTGGATAGTATTAAATCAATAAAATGCTAAATTTTATGAAGTTTTTGACATTTTTGTCATACATATACTAAGATGTCGTGTCTGATACACAATCAATGAGGTTGAAAAAATGATGGAACTGTCCATCAGAGAATTTGATTTTAGATTGGACCACTAGATATGTTAACATATAAAAAATATTGCGATTAGTTTAAATTTGGAATTAATCAAGGTCCTGAATATTGAGACATTGTAATCGGGAAGTGAACGAACAATCTATGGGCATATTTAGAGACGGTTTTTGGAACACATTTAGAAACATTTTTTAATAATTGCAGAGAATCATATTTTATACATTTAGAAACGGTTTTATGTAAATTTCATATTTCACAGAGGTCAAATATTAAATTACCGTTGCTAGGTTTGATTTTTCCTCCAGTTTTCTTTTGGCAATTAGTTGGAACTTATTTTTTAACTGTCAAAATAAATTAACCATTCCTATATTTTAATTTTTCCTCTTTTGTATTTAGGACATTGTAATATATTGAACGGTTTATTTTATTAATGTCGGTTCAAAGTTGGAACGGGCTTTGGATCGACTTCCTAATTTTTTGACCGTTCCTAAATAGAAAAAAATGTGTTTTGTTTTTTTAGAAAAAATTATTGGTATGGACAAATAGTTTTCAAATTGTACTTCTAAATTAGCTGGTAAACTATTTTTATAAATTATTATCGGTAATTTTTTAATTTATACTAATCTCTATCGGCAAAATACACAGACACTTGATATAGAAAATGGTATATGTCAATCATAATTATTGTCTTCTTCAATCTCGTAATCTGCATCAAAGCTATCCTCGTCAGACTCATCATCAGATTTAAAGTTCCCCAATTGAGATGTACCTGCTCCATGCTGATTAGCAATAGAAAGCTCAACAACAAATTGGATACCATTTGGGTCATGCAGGGCATAATTATGATTGTCCGTCGCAACTTGTGGGGTAAGTATTGTCTCAACCTCTTGAAGCACATTTTCGGTCCATCAAGAGTCAGGTAATATACTGCTTTGAGCATCACGTTCGGCTTCCTTTTGTCCAACTCAAGCTCCTATCAATTACATATGATCTTCAGGTCCTTCCGTGTATTTAGAGTATCCTTCGTTGTTCCTTTTATATCCATCACGATATTGAATATATTGTCAAGCATGTTCTTCTTAATGTGTATGACATCAAGATTGTTTCGTATCAAATGAATCAACCAGTACTCGAGCTCTTAGAAGATGTTTTTATTTGTCCACTTATGCTCGCTACCGTACCCATCCGGTAGTGACAACAACACTTGAACCGAAGGACCAAACTCTTCAACCTATTTGCGGATCTGTTCTCCCGTCAATCTTAGTCGTGCAACATTCATTTCTACTCAGTTCTTAGTGAATACTTTCTTCCTACAGTACGGATGGTACAGGGGGAGGAACTGTCTATGGCAGTCAAAGCAGCACGCCTTCCTACCGCTTTGCAGATGCCATTCCATAACCGGGTAGGTGCTTACAATCCACATTAACACATCGTGCATTGGGAATATCTCGCTTCTCAGTGTCGCATGTCAGTATACCTACATGTCACAGATTCTGCAACTCCTCGATCAGCAGCTCCTGGTAAAACATCGATGAGATGTTTTGGATTGGAAGGATCGGTGATCACCATCACCACAAACATATACTCAGAACTCATGCACATTCCCAGTGGGAGATTGTATGGTGTAAGTATAACGGGCCAACATGAGTACGTACGACCGTATTGCTTGTGCGTTGCGAGCCCATCTGTGCACAAACCTAGTCTAATATTACGGGGTTGTACTGAAGAATGAAGATATGCCCGTTCAAAATGCCTCCATTCATCTGAATCAAATGGATGGCACATGGATCTCTCTTCCGTTTGATTGTTGGCATGCCACGTTATTTGCTCGCCAGTTGCTTCTAAAGTATAGAACCTTTGCAGGCGAGGGGTAACCGGCAAGTACCTAAAAATTGCATACGGTATCTTTTTGCGATTAGAATTTAGCTATTTGTACCTAGCTTCTCCGTAAAATTTGCAGTAGCCCAGATCAATGGCGTCCTTCCAGTACAACATGCAATCATTTTGACACACTTCAATCTTCTCAATAGGTTAACTCAAGTTTCTTATCAATTTCTTCGTACTATAGTAATCTTGGGGCAGGGTGTGGTTGCGGGTCACTATATTTTCAGCCCACTAGGATACTTGGTCACATACATGCTGAGAAAATCATGATATCCACCTACTCAGCAACAACCCTCAATTGAGATTGGGTCCAACCATTCCACAACAGTTGCTCACTGCATGCACTACATCGTGAAACCGATCTGCCAGGCCAGACACATAATCATACCACCTCCCCGTACATTAGTCGGACACGACCTCGTACCACTATCAGGCACACCATCCCGGTTATACTTAGATGACCAGACAACCGGCCTGGAGGCATAAAAAACTATCCTCTATGCCGAATCCATCTGCACCGCATCACCCCAAGGCATATTGGTACCCTCCATAACATTAGAAATCTGAGTTTGCTCCTCCTGCAATGGAGCTGCGATGACGGCCTCAAAAGACCCCATAAATTCATACCTTGCTTTGACCGCTTGGCTTTCGGGTATCCATGTCCTCGGTTTTATGGAGTTCCTCCAACCACACTAGCACAATAGATGGTTTGCAGATACTTGACTCCTTCAGCAACAAACAATATAGCCCTATTTCATTTCCTACCATAGGGCGTAAAAGGGACTATAATATTAGGACATAACGGAATTTTGGATAAACAAATTGAACAAAAGCCTTGTTTTTATTGAAGAAAATATAGAGAATATTACATAAATATTATTCCTCCGTTGTAGGAAACAACTGTTTAGCCTCTCATATTATAAAGGACTTGACTTGATGGGAAAACCCCCATACACTGAAAGATTGAAACACTATCAAAGATTGAAAAGACTCAAAAGTCTAGTGCTTTTAAGAGTAGTAGAAGTTTTCTGATGATCTCCATCTGCCTCATTACATCTTTATTTATAGTCGTCCGCGGAATTCAAACTCGAACTCCAAACTTATTTTTCGATGACTTCATTGCATTCGTCATCATCTTCTCTCTTTCGAATGACGTCACTGTTTCGTCATTACCTCGTCTTGTATAGCTGTTGGTCATAATGGCTTGTCGGCCATGTGATTTCCAGCTGACTTTCCTGCTTTGCTGACTGTTGGCCTTTGTCGTTTTCTGCGGATAGTCTTATCCTCGATCTTTTACATTCTTTAAATTTTTACTTCTTTTTGTAAAAAATTTTCTTTTTCCCTTGTCATTGTCTGGTTCGAGTTTATTTTGTGTGACCCGAATTTTTGTCCCGGACAGGGGCTTCTTTTGTTTTTCACAGCAAGGGCATAAATGGTTGTGGCATTGCCCAACATTCAACATGTTGCACGTCTTAATCCTTGTAGCTTTGATCGCTGGCAGCTTATTCTCCCAGATTAACATTCTCTTTGTCTCAAATAAGCTCTCTACGAACTCAGTGCTTTTTCCTGTCATGGAATTTAACAGGAATGATCCATTCACTTTGTTGGAGAAGATCAATGGATACTTAACGTTGTCCATCTCAATGAGACAGAACCATAATCCCAAAGCTCTTACTGATGGCGAATACAAGGAAAGCTTCTCCTGAGGCAGCTTTGATTTTATTGAAAGCCACCATGTCTGGCCTCTGCAACTTGATGAAATGAAATGCTGGATGAGATCAATTTCTTCTAGTTTCTGGTGCTACTGATGCAAATTTTATCACCAGAATGTCACCTCTGTTTAACTGGGAGTTGTTTTGCCACGAATCAAAATAGGCCCACTAATCCATTCTGGAAGTTTTGAAATCTCCGGAAACTTGGTGACACAGTATGAACTGAAACAAGAGCTCCAAAATCATACCATTCTCAGACATCTTCTTGTTTCGACCCTTCAAACATCCGAACCCTATTATATTTTCCGGATGTTTCGATAATGGCCTTGCCTGTGTTTACTCCTTTGCGAGAAATTAATTTTTCCCACATGCGTTGATAGTCCTGCCAAGCAGAAGAACCTATCAATTCGTTAGTATTAACCTTAGAAGTGCCTGTCATTGGCCTAAGGCTAATCTCTCCCTCTCGGACCCCAGAGGTGCTGAGTTGACTTGAATCAACAGGAGTTTGGATTTCCTGTGACTCAATTGTTGCTGTTTCACCAGAGTCTAGTGTTGGTTTTGTCCAATCAGTACTTGAATCCGACGCTACAAGTCTAGTGCCCTGTACTCGAAAGGCATGTTTAGGGTCATGCTCCCTCAACTCGTGAGTCATCCCTGAAGGTGATGCCTTGCGAATTGGCTCTCGTAAGTCGTTCCATAGCGATGTGGATGCTAATAAGGAACTCCTTACTGCGACCTAGACTGTGTCTAGATCAGCTCTTTAGATTTGTCTGGCAACTTTGGCATTCACCGCTAGCTGCCTGAACTTTCTGTCAAGCTCCTCGAGATTTTTTTGGAGGTGCCTGAGCCTGAGCATGATGGAGTTTGCTGCAGATGCCTCCATCTCTTGTCAGAAAATCTGCAAGAATATTTTCATGAGATTTTATAATGATGGAGTAACAATAATACTGGCATTCAGCTTGTCATCTGCTAATACGAGCTTTCTCTATCTTTGATTCTAATTTATTTTTTAAGAAAGCCCTAGCATTAGTATTATCAACTTTTAAAGTAAATTCTTTAGCAAATAAAAATAAAGGTCATTTCTTAAAAGCCTTCCAAATCACAACAATTATAAGGATTCACATTAATAAATTAATTTTGGTTTATGATAATTAAAAATGAAGATTGAATAAAAAATTAATTGACGAGATCACTTAGTTTGAGGTATAATTTGATCTATAGTTAAAGTAATTAAAAAAGTATTTAATCGATCCAATGATTTTGTTTAAGGGAATTAATTTAAGTCAATTAAACTTTTCATTGAATCAACCAAAATAAAAAGTAGTTAATCATTTAATAGATATTAAAATAGTTTTATTGATTTGTATGAGCTTAATCAATTTTTCATTGGACAACCATATCAAAAGCTTTTGGAAAGGGTGTTCGAATTTAAACTTTCCTTTTTAATTATAAATGTTGACAAAACAATAGGAAAAGAATAACGTGAAAGTTGACTACTATAAATCAATTATTGGGTTGTTTAAAGTGCAAGCAAAGATCTTCAGCTCTTCATCATCCATTTTATTTGGATTTTCATTGAACAGATATGATGGAATGCCTATTAATAAGAGCATATAACAGAGATAGGAGTTAAAATTCAACTAAATCAAAACTAATTATGTTGGTAAGAAATGAATATGATTTAAAGTAGAACATTCTACATACCTTCTGTTTTCTTTTCTATCTCAGTAACAACGTTGACATTTCTTGTATTACTTCCACTTCCATCTCCAACCTGAATGTTGTGGAAGTTTTAATATGCATCATGAGAAATGACATAATAGTTCATTCATTTTTTCTTCTTCTATAGTTGAAAAGTTAGAAATAAAACATATCCACATAAATTTGGGTCAAAGATAAAATGAATTTATGGACTTTGAATTAACCTATTCCTGCACTAGATCATTCCTCCGACAACTATAGAGTATAAAAGTTGCAACCTCCTTAAAGAGAGAAAGTTTTGAGAGACTCTATCATAAATATAGTATTTTTACATGAAAATTTGGTTGAAGAATGTAGTTATATTACATTAGTTTTGCATAACTCAGAAATTTACAGATTATTTAGGTAAAGTATTAAACAATTATTACCTTATCAATTGCATTTGAGGCCTTGCGCTTTCTCTTTTGTATTATCCAACCCTCTAGTCCTTCCTGTAGGGATAACTTATATTTTGGTTGGATTTTTATTGTCCTAACAATTTTCGGTAGAGGGTCCATGTCTTGTTGGAAAGAAACTTTCTTCACCCTTACGTCCAACTTGTCTTCATTTTCTTGTACAATTGTGTGATACATGTCCCTTTCCCCTACTTCAACCTGCCATACATATGTATGTTAGTAGAATAGATGAGTTTATTTTATAAAGGCAAAATATCACTTTTGGTTCCATTAGATAGGGCCATTCTCACTGGCAGTCCCACGCTTTACGTGTTCAAAACCTTTAGTACCAAAACACTATTTTTTTAACAAAAATGGTCCTATTCCGTTAAAAACTAATGCAAACGACACATGACAAGTCACGTGCTATTAGTCAACTGGGCAAAATATCACTTTTGGTCCCACTAGATAGGGCCCTTCTCTCTTGAAGTCCCATGCTTTACGTGTTAATCACCTTTAGTCCCAAAATCCTATTTTTCTAATAGAAATAGTCCTGTTTTGTTAACAACTAACGGAAACGGCATGTGAGTTGTCACGTACCGTTAGTCAACTGGCAACTGGCGAAAAAAACAAAGACTAGGCTTTTGTTCACTTTTAGGAGGGAAAAAAAGGCGCCAAAAAAATATTTTTTTGATATTTATATATGTAAATAACCCACATACACAACACAACATTTTCATCTTTTTTTCATCACTTAATCTTGAGAGCAATAGGCCAAAAGATGTTACAAACATCTCAAAATACTTCAAATAATTAATGATATTGCTCTCAAGATTAAGTGATGAAAAAAAAGATAAAAATATTGTGTAGTATTTGTGGGTTATTTACATATATAAATAGCAAAAATATATTTTTTTGGCGCCTTTTTTCTCCCTCCAAAAACTAAATACAATCATGGTCTTCTATTTTTTTCGCTAGTTGTTAACGGAACAGGACCATTTCTGTTAAAAAAATAAAGTTTTAGGACTAAAGGTGTTGAACACTTAAAGCGCGGGACTGCAAGAGAGAAGGGCCCTATCTAGTGGGACCAAAAGTGATATTTTGCCCAACTGACTAACTCACGTGCCGTTTCCATTAGTTGTTAACGGAATAGGACCATTTCTGTTAAAAAATTAGGACTTTGGGACTAAAGGTGTGGAACACGTAAAGCGTGGGACTGCAAGTGAGAACGGCCCTATCTAGTGGGACCAAAAGTGATATTTTTGCCTTTTGTATATTATAATATCACATTTTTTAGATAAAGAAATGTAAAAGTGCATAATAGCAAAAATGCACATGATTGCACACTAATATCTAATCTTGTTTCCTTTTTTTAGTGCGTGGGGTTAGAGATAAGTAAAATGATTGCATAAACTTTCTACAAACAAAGTGTTATATGTAGATTAAAGAACAAATAAAAAATTACCAAGAAAATGATTAAATTTTAGAATAAAAATTAATAAGATGAGATAAAGATTGCTTTAGTACTTGAAATCTTTAAATCATAATAGCAAACGGATTTCTAATCTTCAAATATTTCAGTTTTATTGGTCATAGGAATTTCACATTATATCTTGTAATTGAGAAACTTCCACCAAACTATTGTTGATATTGGGTCATGGACTAAACACATGGTTTCAAGTCGCTGATCAATTTGCCTAAAAAGTCGGGCTCAAAAGGGACTCAACCTAGGATGTGATTAACCATATCTAGAAAAGTTGGTTGGTCCAATCTAGGCCAATCTTGGGCTGATTCCAAGTATCAATACTTGGGATAGGCCCAGCATAATGACCTCGGACCTCCTAACCCTGGGTCGAGTTAGCGGGCTGACCTAATCGAGCCACTTCTTTTTTTTTTTAATAATATATGACATAGAAGTTTTATGGCAAAATTTCACTTTTGGTCCCACTAGATAGGGCCATTCTCACTTTTGGTCCCGCGCTTTTGGTGCTCAACACTTATAGTCCCAAAACCCTAATTTTTTAACACTTTTAGTCCTGGGCCGTTAAAAATTGACGGAAACGACACATGACTGTCACGTGCCGTTAGTCTGTTGCTATGGTCCATTGAGGTCAACTGATAAGTCATTTCAGACTTTAGGCAAAACACGTTCTTCTCTCCTTTTCCCAAATCCACAAAAGAAAATCCCTAAATCCCTAATCCCCCAAATCTCTTTTCCCCAAATCCACGAAACAATCATCCCAGTGAAGAACGACACCAAGTTCTCGTTGATTTGGAGCAAACAGTGGCGGAAGAAGATGAGCTTGAGGCACCAAGTTCTCGTTGATTTTCCAGACCCTAAATACGACAAATACGGTTAGTAAACTTGCAAACTCTTTTTACGATTTCAACGATATCCATGGGTTGATGAAATATGTTGGGGGATTAGGGATTTGAAGTAGTTTTGTCCATTTATTTGCTGAGCACAATCTGATGATTACGTGAAATTATCTGTTCTGTTGGGGAAAAGGAAATCTCTGTTGCTCATTGTCTCTCGCGTACTGAAAATTAGTCTTAGGCAAAATTCTTATTATTCTGATATATTCATTGAAATAGAACACTACTGTAGTTGCACGCATGTGTCTTCCAGAAGCTGTGAGTGTAAGAGACAATACAAGTTTTAATTTTCCCTCATGTACTATTATATGAACAATAATATTCAGCATCCTCATCATTTTTCTCCCAGTATTCAGTATTAGTCTTAATCAATTTTTGACTCTACATAATTCATTATTTATTTTATTATATATATATATATATATATATTGTGGATTCTGCAAACTATTCTCTTTTGATATTTAGAAGACATTCTTAGTAGAGAAGGCCAGTTATACTTCAATGAATTAGAGGGAAGTTATATATATGGATTATTGCTTTTTGTTTATCACTTTTCCTTTGATGCATTTTGGACAATATCATTCATCCAGATTATTTGGCATTGCAATGTTGCTGCTGCACTTTTCCTTATATCATTTTGGACAATTTTGGACAAATATCATTCATCCTTTGCTGCTGCACTTTTCCTTATAAAACTCTACTAGTAGAGATTGCAACCATACAAAGTGAAGTGTCGTTACTGTGGAGAAACAGGCCACAATCAAAAAGGATGTGCAAGGAAGAAGAAGGACCAACCCGTGACAAGCATGCAACCTACAGTTATTGAAAAGGCCCCACAAAAAACTGTAAGTCTTTTAATTTAATGCAGCTAACAGTTATTGATATCACTAACTTTGATTTAATGTTATGTATAGACAAGGAAGCCCACAAGAAAATCCATGAAGTAGGGTCAAATGAAACAAGTTTCTGCAAATTCTGATGTAAGTTGAAATATAATGTAGTGCCATTAATTATGCAGTTGAAACTAATGTTACTTTATGTGCAGTCAAGGAGACTTACAAGATCTATGTTCATTGAGTCATCCTCTGGACCAAATCTTGCAACTTCTCAGTCAAATACCACTGGAATGGTAAAATTTATGTTCATCTCATTAAAGTCATTTTTCTTAATTCATGTTCATCTCATTAAGCTGATTTTTTGTAGACAAGTGAACACATGCTCCACAACCTGATTTTTTGTAGACAAGTGAACACATGCTCCACAACTTTACACAATGCTCAAAAGTGAACCAATCTTCTTTTAGTGGAGTCCCTTGTCTCACAAAAGGAGGAAAGAATTTTGTCACAATGACAAACTTAAGTGCAGCAATGGATGCAACTAAAAAGAAGAAGAAGAAAATAGCTAAGAAGGCAAAATGAGATGCATTGGCAATAACTTTTTTGGCTTGTATAGCAACATATTTTTGATGACTTGTTGGCAGCCATTTTTGCTTTGTATAGCATCAGGTTTTTTGCTTGTATTGGTAAGGGAAATTTGTGAAGTTTCAAGGAACAAAATATTGCTAGGTATTGTAAGAAGACTTTTGTCACTTTTGTCAAATTTGTCACTTTTGTCAAAACCAGTGCATTTGAGTATATTTCTTGTTTTTTTGCAATTTAATTTATTGCTTTTCTGCAATTTAGTTTGCATTTTTATTGTTTTTATCCTTACACATTTAAACACAAATAATTACTTGTAAAAAAGGCATATCCATTAGTCATTTTACACATAATTGACCATTACTAAAAGGTCATCTAGGAATATATAAGAACATTAAATAATACATAATAACTTAATTGTTTAAGCTACCAACATACATAACAACAACAAAAAAAATCCAACCATTACAAAAATCAAAATTTGATTTCTTCGACGCAATTTTTGAATTTCTTCTTCTTGCAAATTCAATCGGCGCAACAAACCGGGAATTATTATGGTAGCTCTTACGCACATTGGTGGATCAAACTACATAAAAAATCCGCATCCACCTCTACCTCTTCTCGAAGAACAAGTATAAAACCTTCTATCTCGGTTGTCATTTGTCCACGAGGTCCTCAAATGAGCAGCTTTCTGACAATAGCATTCAATATTTGAAAAATTTTGAGATGTTGGTGACATTTTTTGGCCTATAAAAAAAAGATGGAAATGTAGTGTGGTGTTTGTAGATTTGTTTGGATATATATATAGCAAAAAAATGTGTCTTTGGCGCCATTATTTCCCTCCAAATACTGTACACAAGCATTGCAGTTTGTTTTTAGCGCCAATCTTGCAACAGACTAACGGCACGTGACAGTCACGTGCCGTTTCCGTCAATTTTTAACGGCCCGGGACTAAAAGTGTTAAAAAATTAGGGTTTTGGGACTATAAGTGTTGAGCACCAAAAGCGCGGGACCAAAAGTGAGAATGACCCTATCTAGTGGGACCAAAAGTGAAATTTTGCCAAGTTTTATTTTATTCTTGTAGCTTAACTATTCTATATTTTTTATACTTTTGAAACTCTAAAAAGTTTATAACAATTCACTAAAACTCATTGTTAATTTTTTAATAAAGTATTTTAAATAGTTTTTGGGCTTGACATTATTTAAGTTTATTATTTCTAGCTGGTTGGTTAAATTTGTTATTAAATTCTGTATGCGGTCTTAGCTACTTTTTTTTTTAAGTTTTAATTTTTTGTTTGATTTAATTTATGATTTATTTATTTAAAATAAAAGCATAAATTATTTAAGTTTGTTCAAAAGAGTATATCATCTTCATTGAAAAAGAAAGAAAAGAAAACAGGCACATGAATTTGATAAATGTTTGAAAATAAATTCATGGGGAATCCATTCTTGAATGAATCCTCAGATCCACATGAATTTATTTTCAAACATTTATCAAATAACAAAGTTGAATTTCTTGTTGAATCCTAATTATAGAAAAAAAATTCTTAATATATTCAAAAATTAAATACTTATTTTTTAAACTTTGATAGGAAAAGAAATTAATTAAAAACAAATTGGAGAAACAAAATGAAAAATAATCAAATGTGTAAATGAGGCTCCATTAATCTTGCCGGCAGAGCACAAGAGATGGGATCTGAGGATAGCACATCACCAGAATCTTCACAAGTCGGATGAAATAATCTGGCCAAAATCTTTAGTGCATGTTCTTGAAGAATTTTATTGGCAAATTATACAACGATGACGAATTAACAAATCATGCAAAAAAAAAAAAGAATTAAAGAAGGAAAAAGAAAGAATAAAATGCTTGAGAAAAGGAATAATGGAGTTGCCCGGATAGAATTCATCTTACATTTATGGAGTTTTCCGCCATTTATTGGCTAACAAAGGAATCAGATGTAACGTTCCTAGGGCTCTCTGAGCATAGTACTTTAGGCACTTGAACAGTGTTTTGCAGTCAGTGTGTTAAGGGAGAAAAGGCGTGAGCAAATCTGAAGTGTGAGTGATTGAGTGACTGAGTATGAGTAAATGTTGTGTGTGTATGTATGAATACAATAATACAAAAAATTATTTTCTACATTAGATTCGTCCAGAAAAGGCAAAGAAAAAAGAGACAGTATTTATGAAAATTAATTAAATAGTTCATCAATCTGTACATATTGTTGTATTGTAATCAACCATTTGTCTTTACAAAATTCTTTATATACAACTCCTGTTTTTGAGTAAAATTCAAAAACTTAAAGTAGTCATGGAGTTAAAATTGATACTCAAAACTGAAAAATTAATCATGTATACCTTTCTTGCATGTTCAATCATTTTGCATTTATTGAAATTTGACAATACTTTTAACTAAGGATGTTGAAATACATAAAGAAGAACACAACATTGCTGCAGAGTATGAACTTCTTCTTCTTCTATCAAACGAGCAACAAACCTGCAAATGTGATGAAGAAACGTTAAAAGGGGTTCGCGCCTTTATTTGTAGTATATGCGACTTTATTAAGTTGTAGCATTAAAATAGAAGTCACAAGTGTTATTTCATTGCTGTACCGTTTTTATTATTGGCAAGTATGACAGTTATGGAAGTTACAACTTGAAATTCTATATAAACATTTATATAACATCTACCTACATAAGAAGCAAGAAACAGAGCTGAAATATCTTCCGCAAGTTATACAGTTTTCTTCAAGAATTTGATCTCCAACTTTCAATAATGATTTCTACACCTTTCTTTATCCTTTCCATTCAAGTTTTTACATGGTACCAGAGCGAATTTTAATGGTCTCTGATTAGTTCAAACAAAGAAAATCTTGACCACAAGATTCATAAAGAAAATCAAGAATGGCAGAAGATCTTGATACCCTCAAACTGCATCCCAGTGACAATCCTGCATCCCAGAAGATCTTGATGTCATACCCTCAAAGAGTTTAGTCACTACCCTCTTGGACGGCTCAAATTTCTTATCATGGAGCAGATCAATAAAATTGGTTTTGACAGCCAAAACGAAGATGAGTTTCATAAGTAGAGATGCAGAAATACCAGAAAGAAATACAAAGGAATTCGAGCAGTGGATTAAGGTAGACAGCATGGTTACCCCATGGATCTTGAATTCTATTTGAAGAGATATAGTGGAGAGCTTCATGTACACAAAAACATCAAAAGAACTATGGACTGAACTTGAAAACAGATACGGACAAAGCAATGGTCCAATGGAGTATAGGCTAAAGAGGGAACTTGCATCACTGTCACAAGGTTCTTCGAATCTCTCTACATATTTTTCAAAATTAAAAAGGTTATGGGACGAATTAGCCTGCATTATAGCTACTCCAAATTGCACATGTACTGCAGGAAGGGAAAATGCAGATATCTAGAGCTTAGATCAACTTATGCAGTTCCTAATGGGGCTGAATGACTCCTACGACCATGTGAGGAGTCAAATTCTTATGATGAAGCCCTATCCTAATGTGAGCAAAGCCTTTTCCATTGTACTCAGAATTGAAAAATAGAAAGAAGTAAATACAGAACCTCAGTATGCATCTCAAAATTTGGCGATGCAAGCTTTCAAGAAACAAGAATTTCCAAGAACCTTTCAAAAGAAAAGAAACTTTGTTGACAAGAGGTCTCAAGTATGCAAGGAGTGTGGTAAGATAGCGCACCTCAAGGAAGTATGTTTCGAGATCCATGAGTACCGTGACTGGTACAAGAACTTAATGGAACAAAGAAAGAAGAATGCTACTGGAATCAACAAAGTTGTTGTTGTCATAGAGATAAAGGAAGAAACCAACATGGTGATTGATGAGAAAGCAATAGCTCATGTCTTGAAGTTTGAATTGCACAAGATTCTAGGAGGATTCAAACCTCAAACACTAGCACTCACTAATGGAAACTACGTTCATTATTCAGGTAAAATTACTGAACACTTTACCATCAGTTCTGAAATTTCTTGGATAATAGATAGTGGCACCACCACTCACATGTGCAATAATGATCTACTACTAACCAATAAAAGGACTAAAATAGGTAATAAATATATCCATCTTGCTGATGGAACAGAACATAAAGTGATATGTATGGGGGACATGAAGCTTACTGATAAACTGATCTTGAAAAACATCTTATATATCCCAAGTTTACATTTCAATCCGTTGTCTGTTAGTAGTTTATCTGCATCATCTAACATCAAATTTGAATTTCTTGACTCTTATTCTCTGATGCAGGACCACAAGACTAAGGATACTAGTGCAGTGGCCCTTCTTATAGGGAAACATTACATTTTGAATAAACAATCCTTTGACAGCAAAATTATAAAGGATATTACGTGTAGCTTTAGTACTTTTGGACTTAGTGCCTCACATATTTCTGTAGAAACTTGGCATAAGAGGCTAGGCCACTTATCTCACAATATATTGATCCACATTGGTCTAGTAAAAATGACAAACATGCTACATCTTGTGAAATTTGCCAACAGGCAAAACTGCAGAGGCTGCCTTTTTCTTTAAGCACTTCTTTTTCAAAGGAATGTTTTGATCTTTTACATATTGATTTATGGGGCCCCTATAATGAGTAGTTAATATCTAGATGCACTCATATGTTAACTATTGTGGATGACTGTGGAGATCTACATGGACATACCTTATGCATTATAAGTCACAGCTCTAGAATTGCTAAAGAACTTCCAAAAGATGATTCTTACCCAATTTAATAAAAGAATCAAAACAATTAGAAGTGATAATGGACCTGAATTCTTACGTGAACAATGTCAAAGTTTTTTCAAGGAAGAAGGAATAATCCACAAAACTACTTGCACTTACACTCCACAACAAAATGGTGTAGTTGAAATAAAGCATAAACACCTGTTACAAGTAGCAAGAGGTCTAATGTTTCAAGGCTGTTCTAACATCTAGCTTCTTAATAAACAGAACACCTACCCCTATATTAAAATGGAAAACCCCTTATGAAAACAGAACACCTACCCCTATATTAAAATGGAAAACCCCTTATGAAGTCTTGTTCAACAAACTTGTAGATTATTCATTGTTCAGAACATTTGGATGTATGTGTTTGCTGCTAATAATCAACCACACAAGTCTAACTTTGATTTGAGAGGTATAAAATGTGTTTTCCTTGTATGCTCCTAATCAAAAGGGTTATAAAGTCTATGATTATGATAGTATCTAGAGATGTTATTCTTAATGAGAATGTTTTTCCTTTTGCTAATCAACCTACTGATCCCATCGGCTGCTCTTTGCCTAACATACTGTCTGATAATAACATAGACTATCAACAAGAAACAAACATAATGGAAACAAACACTGTTATTAATACTAATGAAACACAAGAAAATGAGGCTGACCATTTACCTGTTCCTAGAAGATCAAACAGACACAGTAATAGACCTATTAGGTTCAATGATTATGTATGCACTCATGTACAAACAAAAACTGATATACATGTTGTTTTGCATTCTCCTTACCTGCATAAATCTCTTCTTACTGCTGCTAAGAATCCTGCAGAGCCTAAGAATTTCAATGACGCCATTAAAACAAAAAATTGGGTTGATGCAATGAATAATGAGATTAAGGCCTTAGAAGATAATCAAACATGGGAAATTACTGTGCTTCCAAAAGAAAAAAGAGCTATAGGATGTAAATGGGTATACAAATTAAAACTTAAACAAGATGGGACTATAGATAGATATAAGGCTAGGCTTGTAGCCAAGGGATACAACCAGATAGAAGGGATAGATTATCTAGATAGTTTTTCTCCTGTGGCTAAAGCAGTCACAATTAGAACCCTACTTGCTATAGTTGCAAAATATCATTGGCATCTACACCAACTAGATATTAATAATGCATTCTTACATAGATTTTTGGATGAAGAAATTTACATGTTACCCCCTGAGGGTTATTCTGTTCCTAAAGATCATGTTTGTAAGTTAAAGAAATCTTTGTATGGTCTTAAGCAAGCCTCTAGACAATGGAATCAAGAATTAACTTTACAATTAGAAAAATATGGCTTCAATCAATCTAAGCTTGATCATTGTCTATTTAATAAACAAACTAAAAAAGGTTTCTTTTGTCTACTAGTATATGTAGATGATGTTTTGTTAGTAGGACCATGTAAAGATACTATCTCTGAAATAAAAAATTACCTGCATAATCTATTCACTATAAAAAATCTGGGAGAAGCCAAATTTTTCCTTGGTGTTGAAATCTACAGGTCAAAAACGGGCATTGTCATATCTCAAACAAAGTATATCAAGGATATAATTGATGATGCTGGGCTATCAGAAGCAAAGGCAACAAGTACACCTTTACCTATGGGAATAAAACTCAGCAGCTCACAAGAAGAACAATTGGAAAATCCTGAAAGTTTCAGGAGTTTACTAGGAAGATTGCTATACTTAGGATTTACCAGGCCAGATATTTGTCATGGGATACAACAACTAAGTCAATACATGCAATTCCCATGTAAGGCACACTGGAATGCAACACTTCACCTGGTTAGATATCTCAAAACAACCATGAACAGAGGACTGCAACTAAACACAGATGACAGCTTTGAACTTAAGGCATTCTGCGATGCAGATTGGGCAAGTTGCAAGGACTCAAGGAAATCACTCACTAGATATTGTGTATTTCTGGGAGGATCATTCATTTCCTGGAAAACTAAAAAGCAAACAACCGTGTCAAGATCATCAGTTGAAGTAGAATATAGGAGTATGGGGACAACCACATGTGAACTCATATGGATTTTCAACTTGCTGCAGGATTTCAAAATCATCCCTCCTACACCTATCAAGTTTTATTGTGACAACTAGGCTGCATTATACATCACAGCTAATCCGATTTTCCATGAAAGAACCAAACACATTGAGATTGATTGCCACTTGATAAGAGAAAAATACGAACAGGGATTTATTAATCCTATGCATATTTCCTCCAAGGTTCAACCGGCAGATGTGTTTACTAAAACCTTACCAGGGCCAAGGTTCATGTTTCTTATCTCCAAGTAGAATCTTGTTAGTATCTCAACAAGCTTCACTTGAGGAGGGCATGTTAAAATACATCAAGAAGAACACAACATTGCTGCAGAGTATGAACTTCTTCTTCTTCTGTCAAATGAGCAACAGACCTGCAAATGTGATGAAGAAACGTAAAAAGGTTTCGCGCCTTTATTAGTAGTATATGCGACTTTATTAAGTTGTAGCAGTAAAATAGAAGTCGCAAGTGTTATTTCATTGCTGTAACGTTTTTATTAGTGGCAAGTATGACAGTTTTGGAAGTTAGAAATTCAAATTCTATATAAACGTTTGTGTAACAGAGCAAGAAATAGAGCAGAAATATCTTTTGCAAGTTATATAGTTTTCTTCAAGAATTCGATCTGAACCTTTCAATAATGATTTCTACACCTTTCTTTATCCTTTCCATTCAAGTTTTTACAAAGGATCTATTGAAATTTAGTTTCAAAGGCTGGATATTTGAAAGAAATATATGTGGTAGGTGTGTTTTAATCTGAAAAATGTAATTAATGGTTTGGTACATAAAGATAGGTATAGAGTAATGTCACTTACTTGATTCATAATTTTAGTGATTATTACACTTTGAGGATTGGATTTTATTTAGGAACTGCAGTCTAGTAATTTAAGTTTGAAATTGAATTGAAACTATATTAAAGTTGTACAGATAAACTAATGTGTGTAAGAATTTTTTGCACGAATTTATTTGATTCTTTGCCACCATAGAACATATCACTTTCAAATATTTTGAAAAGAAAAATCAATTGACACTTTTGAATCCATTAATCCATATATATATACATACATATATATGTATAATAGACCCTTAAAAAAGCTAAAAGAATAACAAAGAGTAGAGGGTTGGATACTACAAAAAATAAAGCATCTTCTGGAATATCCAACCCTCTAAGTCTGACTATCCTCTAGCAGCTTCTACAACGTCTCCTGCAAAATAATATTAATATTGTGCCTACTTATTGCCACCTTCAACGCCCTCGGCCTGCTCCAGCCGCCGTCCACTTTTTTCTTGTAGCACTTCTCCATTAATTCCATCTGCTTAGGGGGCGACCGACCTTTACCTCCTGTAGAAGAAAAACCATTTTGCATCTTATTTATAAAATAATGATAAAGCATTTAAAATACTATTATTTACTTACCAACTTCCTCTTGTGCATGTTGATAGAGGAAGACCCCTTCCTCCTGATACACAATTGAGGACACCATAGAGTTCGTCGCACGGTTTGGCTTATTCTTTGAGGACTGTCGCTGGAAGTCTATGCTGGCCCAGTACGTCTACAGTTGGAGCCAGACCTTGTTGGCCAGCCAGAGTGGCCTGACCAGGCTGGACAGGGAGACAGATAGTATCTTCCACATATACTTAAAGGCCAACTTGTGGAAGACCAAGAACATTGACTCATCGTCACAGTGCCACCAGTAGATCATCTACAATAATAACATTAAATAAAATATTAGTAAAATTCATTAAATAATTAGATTATCAAATAAAATCAAATTAATTTGAAATTGATTACCTTCATGCTCTCAAACCAGAAATATTGGTACTCTGGCGGCACCAACCTCAAACATGGCGACGGGTGGGGAAAATGTCCCCGTCATGACTGTATTGATGTGCTCATGAAAGCGGTTGTCAAATTTAAAATTACATGCTATATTAGACATTTTCAATATAAAATAATACTAAAAAAATTGATAAACAAATTTATCTTGCATCATCAAGGCTGATGTACTGAGCTCGCTGATGATGGGGGACCGATGGTAGTGGTGGAGCAGCCACCGAGGTGGCAGACTGCTATATCGTCTCATCAGCTGCCTGTGTAGTTCCAGATGCTCCAGCATCATCTGGAGTCTGTGGGGCGGTGGACGGTGCGGTCGTGTCAGGTGGTGTGGGTGGTCGAAGAGCTGCTTCGCCTATGGTGCGAGCCACGACCACGACCACGTCCTCAATCACGTGGTACAGGAGGCGTACCACTAAACATGATCTAAACAAATTATTGAGAAGTATTAGTCTAAATTTTACGAATATTGACATTAATATGTATAAATAAAAAAGAATATACTAATTCTTGCACATTGAATATATTATCATGAAATTATGATTATTGTACTCATTAATTCTTAAAAAATGTATAATTCTCTTGTACACATATACCAACGAGCCAAGTATTTCCTTATGCTTGCTTAGCCTATCACATGAACTTTTTATTGTAGTATTCGTTATATTTATCCATTTTAATCTATCAACATTATCTTTTATTGACAGATGAAGATAGATGAACATAACAACTTCTACTGACAAAATTCAATTAATGGGCTAAATAAAAAAACCATGCGTGATGTGTTTGTACGCAGTTACCAAAGAACTATACATTTTTAAATAATCATTAATTATTGCAAATATTATCCTCTATTTGTTTTCTATTTCTATTGATTATGTAATTGTATTTTAATTTGAAATATTACATTGATATTGTTATTGTTGACATTATTCTGTTAATAACATTATTATTGGAATTATTGGTCTAATTTTTGGATTATCGACATTATTATGTAAAAATGTTATTGTTGGGAATATATTCTAATTTTACGATATTTGACATTTTTATGTAAATAATGTTATTACTAGGAATATTAGCCTATTTTTTTTGTGATTATTGATATTATTATATAAACATGTTAATATTGGAAAAATTGGTCTAGTTTTTTTATTTATTGACATTATTATGTAAAAATGTTATTATTAGGAATATTGGTGTAATTTTTGTGATTATTTACATTACTATTTAAAATTGTTATTATTGGAAATATTGATCTAATTTTTTTATTATTTACATTATTATTTAAATAATGTTATTATTGAGATTAACTATTGGTCTAATTTTTGTGATTGTTTACATTATGATGTAAAGATATTTTATTTGAAAATATTCGTCCAATACTTTTTATAATTTACATTATTATTTAAATAATGTTAGTATTGAGATTATATATTCATCTAACTTTTTTTGCTTATTTACATTATGATGTAAAAATTAGCCTATTTATAAAATAAATTGCACATCTATACAATAAATTTCACAAAATAATTAAGCAATATGATATAATACACAAAGGAATTGCATTAATTATAGAACGTTACATGATTAAATTGCACAAATACACACTATACAATTACTAAATTTCACAATAATTGCATAAATTACACAACTATACAATTAATTCCGAAAACATACACAAACTTTCCAGAATTACATAAATTCCATAAAATAAATTTCTATAATTGCAGAAATTCTCATACAACTATATATTTCTATAATTTCAAAAATTGCATAAAATAATTTTTTTACAGAATTTTTTAAAATTAACTAAAAATGGACAGAAAATTTTTAAAAATAACCCAAAATTAAGAGAAAATTTTAAAATTACCAAAAAAATTATGAATTTTGGAGAATTACATAAAATTTACAAAAAACAATTAAAATTTTAAAAAATTTACAGAAAATTATTAAAATTACCAAAAATTATGAAATTTTTTACAATTTCATAAATGTATAAAATTTTTAAAAAAATTATATCAAAATTAAGATTTTTTTTTTAAATTTCCAAAAGTTTTGAATTAACCTGTTCCAGCACTAAATCATTCCTTCGACAACTATATAGTATAAAAGTTGCAACGTCCTTTAAAGAGCGGTAGTTTTGAGAGACTGTATCATGAATATAGTATTACCAAATAATGTTAGTTATATTACAATAATTTTGCATAACTCAAAAATTTACAAATTATTTAGGTAAAGTAATAAACAATTATTACCTTATCACTTGCATTTGAGGCATTGCGCTTTCTCTTTTGTAATATGCAACCCTCTAGTCATTCCTGTAGGGATAACTTGTATCTAGATTGGATTTTTATTGTCTCAACAATTTCCGGTAGAGGGTCCACGTCTTGTTGGAGATGGACTTCAGCCTTACGTCCAACTTGTCCTCATTTTCTTGTACAATTTTGTGATACATGTCCCTTTCCCCTACTTCAACCTGCCATACATATGTATGCTAGTAGAATAGATGAGTTTATTTTATAAATTATAATATCACATTTTTTAGATAAAGAAACGTAAAAGTGCATAATAGCAAAAGTGGAGGGTAAATTACATTTTTGGTCCCATAAGTGGACCCGATTCCAATTTTAGTCCCATACTAAGGGCAATTCGCACACTTGGTCCCGTAAGTGGATTTTTTTTTCAATTTCAGTCCCGGATGGGGATTTTCGTTAAAACTTAACGGCAGCTGCTGAAATCCGTTAGGTGCTGTTAAATATGGAGAGAAAGCATGTAGACAGGGCATTTCTTGCATCTTGCATCTCTGTGTTCTATATTTTTCTTTGTCTTTGGTTGATTGTTGTATTTTTACAGTATTTTACAGGCCGTTTTTCAATATTTTTCCACTTGAATGCTCAGGTTTTTTGGTTGAAGATTGAATATTAATCATAACATAATATTACGTACAAAATTACATATTGCCAATTACAACATAATAATAGAGTAAAAAATACAGATTACATATCCTAAAATAGCAACCTAATATTGCCGAATACATGAAAAATTGAAAAATATACTCCAAAGAAAATTGACAAAGACTTAACCAAAGCAATATTTCAACAACACCATAAGCCAAGATACAACCAAAAAGTAAACTAAAACAGTTTGTCTTCGTTGCATCTGTGCAATTTTGTCCTCCATTCTATTAAGTTTTCGAAGCAATCCGGGTATGATAACCTTTGCCCTTGCACACATCGGCGGATCTTCCAAACGAAAAAAACCACATCCGCTTCTTTTTTCGTACACTCAAAAAACCTCCTACCTGGGTTGTTGTCGGTCCATGAGATTTTCAAAATCGCAAGCCTTCCACAATGACAAAAATTTTCTCTATTACCAGCCATATTTTGTGAGATTTTTTTCTACTAAATGCAAGAGAGAAATGAAGAAATGAAATTTAAATAGAAGGAAGAGGGTATAGTGTAATTTCCATCAAGTTGTTGATTTTTCCTCCAATTCTCCATGCTTTCCCTCCAATTCTACATGTTTTCCCTCCATATTTAACAGCATCTAACGGATTTCAGCAGCTGTCGTTAAGTTTTAACGAAAATCCCCAACCGGGACTGAAATTGGAAAAAAAATCCACTTACGGGACCAAATGTGCAAATTGCCCTTAGTATGGGACTAAAATTGGAATGGAGTCCACTTATGGGACCAAAAATGTAATTTACCCAAAAGTGGACGTGATTGCACACTAATATCTAATCTTGTTTCCTTTTTTTAGTGCGTGAGGGGCTAGAGATAAGTAAAATGATTGCTTAAGCTTTCTACAAACAAAGTGTTATATGTAGATTAAAAAATAAATAAAAAATTACCAAGAAAATAATTAAATTTTAGAATACAAATTAATAAGATGAGATAAAGATTACTTCAGTACTTGGAATCAATAAATCGTAATAGCAAATGGATTTCTAATCTTCAAATGATTTGCATATATAAGGAATTACTATTATTTTAGTTTTATTGGTCATAGGAATTTCACATTATATCTTGTAAATGAGAAACTTCCACCAAATTAATGCTAATTCAATGGTCATGGACTAAACACATGGTTTCTAGTCACTGATCAAGATGCCTAAAGAATCGGGCTCAAGAGGAACTCGACCTAGGATCTGATTTACCCATTGAAAAAAAGTCGGTTCGTCCAATCCAGGCCAATTCTGGGCTGATTCCAAGTATCAATACTTGGGATAGGCCCAACCCAATGACTTATGAACTCCTAACCCTAGGTCGAGTTAGCGGGCGACCTAATCGAGCCACTTCTTTTTGTTTAATAATATATAACATATAAGTTTTATTTTATTCTTGTAGCTTAACTATTCCATATTTTTTATACTTTTGAAGCTCTAAAAAGTGTTGCCTTTATTCTTCTACTTCTATATTAGTACAACAATTCACTAAAACTCATAGTTAATTTTTTAAAATGTATTTTAAATCTTTTTTGGGCTTGCCATTATTTAAGTTTATTATTTGTAGCTGGTTGGTTAAATTGTTATTAAGTTCTTTATGCGGTCTTAGCAACTTTATTTTCTTGAAGTTTTGATTTTTTGTTTGGTTTAATTTATGATATTTATTTAAAAATAAAACCATAAATTTTTTAAGTTTGTTCAAAAAAGTATCTCATCTTCATTAAAAAAGAAAGAAAAGAAAACAGGCATAATCAGGTTTGGTTTGAGCCTAAGCCAGGTCATCACCACTGCTATTACACTTTCTCTTCATCCCCCGTTTTGTGCTAAATTTAAGGTATCAAAATTAGTGTTTTCAAAAATGAGTTTAGTCACTACAGCTACTGGTCATGGTAAGAAAATATATTAAAATTTAAGGTAAAAAAGAAAAGACAAGCTTTCTTGAGCACGATTTATATAGCCTCAAGAATAGGTTTCACATGAATTTATTTTAAAACATTTATCAAATAACAAAGTTGAATTTCTTGTTGAACCCTAATTATGAAAAAAAAATTCTTAATATATTCAAAAATTAAATATTTATTTTTTTAAACTTTGATAGGAAAAGAAATTAATTAAAAACAAAAAGAAAAATAATTAAATCTGTACCTACGGCTCCATTAATCTTGCCGGCAGAGCACATGAGATGGGATCTGATGATCGCACATCATCGGAATCTCACAAAATGAATTTGAATTTGGGTCGGATGAAATAATCTGGCCAAAATCTTTAGTGTATGTTCTTGAAGAATTTTGTTGGGAAATTATACAACGATGAAGAATTAACAAATCATTCAAAAAAAAAAGAATTAAAGTAGGAAAAAGATAGAATCAAATGCTTGAGAAAAGGAATAATTGAGTTGCCCGGATAGAATTCATCTTACATTCATGGAGTTTTCTGCCATTTCTTGGCTAACGAAGGAATCAGATGTAACGTTCCTAAGGCTCCCTAAGCGTAGTACTTTATGGACGTGAACATTGTTTTGCAGTGAGTATGTTGAGGAGAAAAGGCGTGAGCAAATCTGAAGTGTGAGTGGTTGAGTGACAGAGTGTGAGTAAATGTTGTGTGTATATATGTGAGTGTTTCAAACAACAAAGCTCGACAGGGGATAGCAAAAGCCTCAAAAGTTACGTTCTGTCTTTTTCTCATAATATTTTCCTGTTAATTTCTTTTTTGTTGGTTTGTCTTTACTTAATATTACTGTAATACTTAGACAAAAAGCATTTTTAGAAAGAAATGTATATATTGATGCTATCTATGAATACAATAAAACAATAAATTATTTTCTAAAAAAAAAAGAGGCAGTATTTATGAAAATTACTTAAAGAGTTCATCAATCTGTAAATATTTTTTTATTGTAATCAACCATTTTTCTTTACAAAATTCTTTATACACAACTCCAGTTTTTTATTAAAATTGAAAAACTTAAAGTAGTGACGAAGTTAAAATTGATACTCGAAACTGAAAAATTAATAAGCAATTTGTCTGGGACTTATGTTGGAACGGTTTGCCTGTTCAAAAATTATAACCCAAAAAAAATATAGATCATGACATCATCTTTTAATATCCATTCATTATGTGTTCCAAAGATCGTTCCAAGATGGAAGGGGTTTAGGAACGGTTGTCTTGACCGTGCCAAATCCTGCCTTTTTTATGGTGTGATGATGTGCTCTAGCAAAATCCCACCCATAAAGGTGGTTGGCAGAGCACAAGAACTAGGATCCGATAATAGCAGAAAAGATGGGATCCGCAAGATTTTTGGTTTTACAGGCTAGCTTAAGATACTAGTTAGGGCCTTTCCAATTTCTTTCCATTTGTTACAATTTTCTCATATTGTACCCCATTACAATTCTCAGTGGCAAGGAGCATTGTTTTCTTGATAGTGCCACTACACATACCATTCTAAGACACAAGAGTTTTTTTATCAAACTTGTTAATGACAAGACCAATTGTGAATACTATTTCAAGAGTTACTAATTTTATTGAGCGCTTCGGAAGAACATATATATTATTACCTGAAGGAACAAGGTTACACATAATATTTGAGTAAATCACAAAGCGTGTTAGAACACTTGGCTCTAAAGAAGCAAATCCTCGAAAGAGAAAGGAGCATGCCGCCTCTATTAATCACAATGCTAATGTGACCACCAGTAATGATTTATCTAAATGTAACGACCAAGATCTCGAGGTCAATTACGAGATGTCTATTAATTATGCTTACACAGTTTAGGTTACTACCGTAAAGAGGATAAATTGCATTTTTGGTCGCATAAATGGACCTATTTTTAGTTTTGGTCCCATACTATAGATGATTTACACATTCCATCCAATATGTGCATTTCTTTTCCAATGTCAGGACACAAGAGGGGCAATCATTAAGTTGCTAATGTCAGATTATTTTTTCGTTAGGTGGGTACAAATTTGGAGGGAAAATGTACTGATAAATGAAAATTTAGTGGGAAAGGTTTATTTCTTCTTCTACCGTATACAAATAGCTAATTTGTTTTCTTATCTCTTCCATTTAGTAGGAAAAAAGTAAAAAGCACGGATGCAAATGCAGAAGTTCTTTGTCACTGTGGAAGGATTGAAAGTTTGAGAACCTTGTGGACCAAAATTGAAAACGAGTCCACTTATTGGACCAAAAATGAAATTTACCCTCGAATAGAAATTGAAATGAATGAGATTTTTGCCTATTTTGTAGCTATCGAAATCATGGATGAAAATGAAAATGATCCTCAAACTATAGAGGAATGCTAACACTTAAATAATTGAAAAAATTAAAAATTAGCGAGAAGTATTTGGACATATTACTCCAGCACCGCAAGATGTTCAAGCCAGTTGGCTATAAGTGGTTGTTTGTACGAAAAAGAAATGAATGAAATGAAGTTGTAAGGTACAAGGCAAGACTTGTAGACCAAGGCTTTATTCAAATGCCATAAATTAATTGTATCGAAACGTATTCACTTGTAGTTGATGCAACCATACTTAAATTTTTAATCAATTTATTAGTAATTGAACTGTTGGAAAAGGTGACCAAAAGCCAATTAGATTGGCGATTTTGAGAACCATTCTAGCAATATTTATTTAATCATTATTGTTCCGACGAATATGGTAAGTATTCGACTTTAGCACATGTGTTTGTTATACGTCAACCACTACTTTGACATCACAACAGATGGCCACAGACCACTCAATAACCCATGTAGTTCGGTTGCACATTGGATGGCGGCTATGAAACTAACTTTTGAGGGTTGGTCTGAAACGTTCCAAGTCAAGGACCTCAAGACTAGGCATCGAGAGCCCTACAGAGACATGCACTCAGTATTGCATTCATTTGATAAGTGCTGCATTTAATCGGCGACAGACGTTGGACGTCTATGCAATTTCAGTGGATTAGTTGACAAGGCGATCAACTAACTGAACTGACTTAACTGACTCGTGGGGATCGTCATATGGAAGCCTTAGAGGCTTGGTCAGTATACTTGAGTCATTGGCTCGGATAGTAAGGGAGTAGTCCTCAAACTTGAGGAATCACGGTAGTCACGTACATACGATGATTGTATCTTGGATCTGTGCAAGAGGTGATTGTGTCACAAACGTGATCATCATAAGCTTTATCAAGTGTCGAAGTATATGAGTTCCAAGAAGAGGATCCATCCCCTATCAGTATGTGATAGAGGTATCTCCTATTCACTTGAAGATGCATTCATGTCTTATGAATCTCTAGCCACAATCGTTGATCGAATAGGAAAAGGAGGTTCCTATGTCAAGAAACTTGGCGTAATGCAATATCAAGTATTAAGCATATATGCCTAGTCCAAGATGGGAACTGACACCTAATTCCATGCCCTCAACGAAGCCTGGGAGATGATAGACGAAAGGACCGTACACGGACTTGGGAACATAAATGTTCGCACGAAAATTCATCTAGTCTCTAGTGCCATGGACCGTTGCTAGACGACCATCCATGGTAACTGACTTTCTTGAAAGAATAACCAAGAAAGAATAAGGAGCTAATTTGGAATTAATTCCATAAGATGTAACACATGAGGGTACATTGGATGGATAGCCCAAGTTTAAACTAATTTCATTAATTAAAATTGTGCTTGTCTTTATTAATTTAATGAATTGGATTTCATTAATTAATAAGAGACAATTTGATCTTGAATATTTAATTGGATTAAATACCTAGTGGGATGAATTAAATGAATTTTTTAAAATTAGAATTAATTAAAATTCATTGGGCTTGAATTTACTTTACAAAAAATAGGCCCAATGATTAAGGTCCACTAGCAAAATTGATGGAGGAAAAGTTGACCAAAGAACTACATTTTGGAAAGTGTTAGTTTGGTCATAATTAGCTCTTTCGATTACTCACACATGAGGGTACGTTGGATGGATAGCCCAAGTTTAAACTAATTACATTAATTGAAATTTTGCTTGTCTTTATTAATTTAATGAATTGGATTTCATTAATTAATAAGAGACAATTTGATCTTGAATATTTAATTGGATTAAATACCTAGTGGGATGAATTAAATGAATTTTTTAAAATTAGAATTAATTAAAATTCATTGGGCTTGAATTTACTTTACAAAAAATAGGCCCAATGATTAAGGTCCACTAGCAAAATTGATGGAGGAAAAGTTGACCAAAGAACTACATTTTGGAAAGTGTTAGTTTGGTCATAATTAGCTCTTCTCTATTTGGAACGGATTGAAGAGTTAACTTATATATAATAGAATGTATCTAAACACATTCTTGTTTATCTATTCAAGGTATATAAAATATTTTGTGTATGATTATTAGAGTAATAATTCATTACACAATACAATACAAAAATTCCCTCTCCTTCTCCATTACACAATACAATACAAAAATTCCCTCTCCTTCTCCATCATAATTCGACTGCCCCCTTCATCTCACCTTAGGTGAGTTTTTTTTCCTGATTCCTTCTAACAAAGGAATCAAGGTCTATTTTTTGGTGTGATGTGGATCATCTTTAGAGGATTCCTATGTTGGAATCTCTTGTGAACATTCAATGATTTTATGTCAAATAAACATGTCAACGTGCTTTAATATTTTTAAAGCATGTTTTATTGATAATTATGTGTAGAAATTAACTTGTTTAATTTTGTGATTAATTGGATGAATTTTGTATTTAAGAAAATTTGAATTTTTCTGTATATGCTTGGTTTTTATTTTTATAGTTTAATGCGTGGAATCAAAAAAATAATTTAAGCACTGTAGCAGCAACTCTAGGCCGGCGCTGCACAGCACCCCGTTCGCATAGGCAGGATAAAATTAAATTTCTTTCTTAATATGGTTTATTTTTTAGCATTGGATGCACATATTTTTATCATCCTTTGGATTGCAATTTTAAACTTGTGTTTTCTGCATATAATTATTTTTTGTAATGTTGGATATCATGATTTTTCTTAGGCAAAATATCACTTTTGGTCCCACTAGATAGCGCCCTTCTCACTTGCAGTCCCACGCTTTACGTGTTCAACATATTTAGTCCCAAAATCCTATCTTTTTTAATAGAAATGGTCCTATTCCGTTAATACTAACGGAAACGGCACGTGACAAATCACATATCGTTAGTCAACTGGGGCAAAATATCACTTTTGGTCCCACTAGATAGGGCCCTTCTCACTTGCAGTCCCACGCTTTAAGTGTTCAACATCTTTAGTCCCAAAACTCTATTTTCTAATAGAAATGGTCCTGTTCTAACAACTAATGGAAACAACACGTGACTCAACTGGCAGCTAGTGAAAAAAATAGAAGACCATGCTTGTATTTAGTTTTTGGAGTGAAGAAAAGGCACCAAAAAATATTTTTTCTGTATTATATATGTAAATAACCCACAAAAATCAAACAATATTTTTATCTTTTTTTCATCACTTAATCTTGACAGCAATAGGCTAAAAGATGTCACAAACATCTCAAAATACTTCCAATATTGTGTGATGTTGTAAGGAACAAAATATTGCAAGGTATAATAAGACTTTTGGGGGATGTTTGGCACATTTTAGGTTTGTAAAGTGATAATATTTGGCAGACTTTAAGCATGAAAAGTTGCACTTTACAGCACATTTCAATAATGATCAAAATCAGTGGATTTCAGTATATTTTCTGTTTTTTTGCAATTTAGTATTTTTGTGCAATTTTAGTTTCCCTTTTTATTGCTTTCAAGATTTATGCTTACACATTTAAACACAACATAAAATATAATTACTTGCAAAAAAGGTGCTTTCAAGATTTATGCTTACACATTTAAACACAACATAAAATATAATTACTTGCAAAAAAGGCATATCCTTTAGTCCTTTTAGACATAACTCACCATTACTAAAAGGTCATCTAGTAATATATAAGAACATCCTTTTACACATAATTCACCATTACAATAGCATTCAATATTTGAAGTATTTTGAGATGTTTTTGCCATCTTTTGGCCTATTGCTCTCAAGAATAAGTGATGAAAATGTTGTGTGGTGTTGGTGGGTTATTTACATATATAAATAGCAAAAAATATTTTTTTGGCGACTTTTTTCCCCTCCAAAAACTGAACACAAGCCTGGTCTTTGTTTTTTTCGCCAGCTGCCAGTTGACTAACGGCACGTGACAACTCACATGCCGTTTTCGTTAGTTGTTAATGGAACAGGACTATTTCTGTTAAAAAAATAGGGTTTTAGGACTAAAGGTGTTGAACACGTAAAGCGTGGGACTACAAATGAGAAGGGCCCGATCTAGTGGGACCAAAAGTGATATTTTGACCCAGTTGACTAACGGGTCACGTGCCGTTTTCATTAGTTGTTAACGGAATAGGACCATTTCTGTTAAAAAAGTAGGATTTTGGGACTGAATGTATTGAACACGTAAAGCGTGGGACTGCAAGTAAGAAGGGCCCTATCTAGTGGGACCAAAAGTGATATTTAGCCTTTTTCTTATGCTTGGAATGTATTATTTTATGTCAAGCGTGTTTAATTGGATTATTTTGCTAGTTGGATAAAAATGGATGATCATGGAGCCCTTGACCGTTTGAGTGTATTTATTTATTTTGTTTATGTTTGGTGGGCCCATGTGCCTTTTTATTATCTTCCTCCCTCTCTCACTTTTGCCTTGGAAATAAGACTTGCTTTCCTCCCTTATGTGTACTCCCCTGTACAATTGATCAGGATTTCTTTTTAAAATGTAACGAGACTATAATATATTTTTGGTGAGAAGTTTTATAGAAGCAAATCCATGGAGAAGAAGGTTCACGAAGGACGAGGCCGACGGAGAAGGAGCCCAATGGAGGACTTACAAGACCCATCTATATGTTAATGAGTAAATTACATTTCTAATAGCTTACGGCCACCTTAAATATACCTTAGACTCACTGCGGTCTTAGTGGGTCGCATAGGTTGGGCTCGTGATCATCCAACAGGGGTATACTTAATTTTGTTGCATGTGATGCGTTTAATGTTTTTATTTAAATTCGTTTAAATATTTGATATTTGTGTACACAAACTTTAATGTGATGAGGTCTCAGTGAAACACTAAAAATTTAACTCTCACTTGGTTGGACAAAATTAAAACGTTGGATACCAAAATGGACTTGGATCAAAATGGTTTGACCTGTGCAAGGTTTTCATCCACAATAACATGGTGAGGAAACTACCACTACCCAAGTGTGGTCTCGCGAGTCGTGGCACATTCTGATTAGAGGCAAGCTCCATCACTATTGCGAACAAAGGAACATGCTCACTGTTTTTTGGTCACACGAGTCGTGAGGGGCGAAAGTTGAGGTGTGATTTGGTTGATGGGTTAAGCACGATACTAATTAAATATTAAGCCCATAATGGACTTGGAACGAAATGGCATTACAATCTGTCCAGACCTTCCATCCATAATAATATCATAAGGAAGCTACCACTTGTTAGAATAGGTGATCTGAAAGCTAATTGGATTGGCATAATTATAATCTATTCTGATAATAACTCGATATTGTGTAATATTATTCAGTGAATAAAATGAGTTTTCGCTATTGGCATTTCATTGTTGTGCTCATTACATTTATACTTGCATTTCTTTCAAACATCACAACAAAACCCACAGACCACCTTGAACAACCGTGCAACAGTTGGACTATGCATTGGAAGCGGTCATGAAACTAACTGTTTAGGGTTGGATCTGAAATGTTTCAAATTGAGCAGTGTCATGTTTCATTTGCGACAGACGTGGGACGTTTATGCGATCTTAATGGGTCGATTGACTAGGTGTCAAATCGACTAAACTAACTCATGGGGATCCTCATATGGAAGCCTTTGAGGCTTGGTCGGTATGACTTGAGTCCCCGGCTCTGATAGTATGGGAGTAGTCCTCAGACTTGAAGAAATACGGCAGTCACGGGTATGCGATGATTGTATCTTAGATTTGTGTGAGAGGTGATTGTGTCTCAGACATGGTTATTCATAAACCTTGTTTAGTGCATTCAAACTATGTTGCGAGGACGGTGAGTTCCAAAATGAGGATCCGTCCCCTGTCTAGATGTGACAAAGGTATCTCCTATGCACTTGGAGATACATTAACGCTCTATAAACCTGTGGCCACAATAATTGGTCAGATAGGAAAAAGAGGTTCCTAGGTCGAGCAATTTGGCGTAATGCGATCTAAAGTATTAAGCATAGACGCATAGTCCAGGATGGGAACTGACACCCAATTTCATGTCCAAGACTAAGGCCGAGAGACGGTAGATGGAAGGACCATACACGTGTGGACTCGAATCCGATGCTACAGGTCTAGAGCTCTGTACTCTAAAGTCATATTTTGGGACATGCTCCCTCAACTCGTGAGTCATCCCCGAAGGTGACGCCTTCCAAATATGTTTCATAGGTCGTTCTGTAGCGAGGTGGATGCTAATAAGGAACTCCTTATTGCGACTTGGACAGTGTCTAGATCAGCTCTTTGGATTTGTCCGACAACTTGGGCATTAACCGCTAGCTGTCCGAACTTTCTGTCAAGTTACTCGAGGTTCTTCTTAAGGTGCCTGAGTCTCAACATGATGAAGTTTGCTTCAGATGCCTCCATCTGTCGTCAAGAAATCTGCAAGAACGTTTTCATGAGATTTTATAACGGCAATATTAATACAAGAATATTGGCATTCAACTTGTCATCTGATAATACGAGCTTTCTCTATTTTTTATTCTAATTTATTCTTTAAGAAAGCTTTGATATTAGTATTATCAACTTTTAAAGTAAATTCTTTGGCAAGTAAAAATAAAGGCTATTTTTTAAAAGCCTTCCAAACCGCAAAGAATTATTTCTCGTTGATGTGCCAAACTTTGGCTTGTTGTTCTGAGAACAGCCCTCCTGTATATCTACAAGGTTTTTCCCCTGTAGTTGTCTTCTTCATGAGCACTGTTGCCCATCTGTAATCATTGGCGTCTGTATAGACTAACAATTCATTCTCGTCCTGCGGTATAGCAAGCTTTGGCAGGTTACTGCGAACCTATTTCAGCTCACGAACCCTTTTTGTGTGGCTTTCTTCCCATTTCCACTTTGAACTTTCCATTCTTTCAGAAGTGGTCGGAAATCCTTCCTTTATCTTTCAAGATCTTAATGAAGATACCTGCAAAATTAAAAACTCCCAAGAAGCTCAGTAAGTGTCTCGTGTCCTGGAGTACATCTGCAAAATTGTGGATTTTCTCCACAATATGGTCCTGAAAGTTAATTCCTGTCTCGTCAATAAAATCTCCTAGAAATTCAATTTTATTGACAATAATAGTAGCTTTCTTTTCAGAAAGTACTAAACCTTCTTCGTGGCATGCATCAAAAAACATTTCAAGATGTTTAATATGTTCTTTCATATTTTTAGATGTAATCAATATGTCGTCAATATAGACAAACATGAATTCGAAATAATCCTTAAAAGGATTATCCATTTTTCTTTGAAATATCTAGGGTGCATTAGCTAAACCCATTGGAAGCACAATCTAGATATATTGTCCTTGTGGTGTGGAGAATGTAGTCAATTTCTTTGATTCATTCTCCATCTTAATCTGATAAACCCAGATTTGCAATCGAATTTAGAAAATACTTTTGTCCCTTTAATGCAATCGACTAAATGTTCTCTACTAGAAATGTAATAACCATCAAACTCTAATATCTAATTAATACCTTGATAGTTAATTACCAACCTGGGTTTACCTCTCTTAATCTCGCCATGGTTCCTTACCAAAAAATCAGGGCTGCTGTAGGTAGAGACTTCAGGTTCGATGAGTCCAAGACCATTATGCTCTTTGATAATTATCTGCATATCTTTCTTGTCTTTCATGTTCGTCTGGATAGGTTTGTATCGAACGTACTCATACTTGCACTCTTCCTTGAGCTTTAGAGTAGCTTTGATCTTCTTCTTATCCCACCATGCCAGAGGGTTTTCACTAAAGTTACTCTGAATAAGCCTCTTGACATTCTCAAGAGAAATCCTGCTTTCCTCGCTAATATCTAGGGGTTTTCAGTACAGTTCCTCTGGATAAGCCTCTTGACATTCTCAAGAGAAATCCTGCTTTCCTCGCTAATATCTAGCGATTTCATTTTCATTAATGCTTCTTTAAGGTTCACAATCTCCTCCTCGGATTCCTTATAGAAGCTATCACTGTCTATGAGTCCCTGTTGCCTGAAAGTCAAAAGGACCTTACCAAATTTCCTTTTATCCTGCTTTTTTGGATGAGTTAATCTGGCATCAAAATCACCACGTTTGTTGCAAAAATTTATTAGCATTATCCTGTTAAATGTCTTTTCTCTTCACAACACCTGTTTCTCAGTACCATAGTTAGTGGTAAAGATTAACAGATTCCTCTAGTTATCTTGCATATATCTTCCAAATGTTTGAATGAAATTGTTACCTAGAAAGATATCAGCACATGTATCATGAAAGTAAATAGAATGTGTTTTTACCCTAAACCCGGGCGATCTGAATGCTCCTCCGATCATGATCTTGCCTTCTCGTATTCCCTTATTGAGTATTAGGATTTTTTTGTGAAAAATCTCTTCCTGCTATAACGGGTAAAGTTTTCGTTGCTTCTTTAAGGAAAACTCCAGGTTTTTCCGTGCAAATTTCTGATCCTGAATCAATATAAGCTGCAAAATACCCTGTCTTATATTGGGTATCCTAATAGGATCACGTGTCATTACCTTGGCGAATTCTTTGAAAATTCTAGGAATCTCAATATACTCCTTCCTAAGAAACAAATATGAATAATGCGTAATGGAAAGGGCATAAGCTATTCTATAAGTTATAGAATATGGTCTGTTACCTTCTTTCATTAGATCTTTTCTCTTAAAATCTTGATGAAGGGTTAAAAGTCTATTGAAATCTTTGTCCGCTAGGTTGTATGCAATCCTAGGATGAATGTCAAACATCAATTTTCCTGCATACAGATTTCCTATTATTGTTCCAAGACAACCATCTCTTTAAGTTATTGATTCTTCTATCCATTTTCGATAAATGTTTCTGAATCAATTCCTTCCTTAACAGTTGCTTTTATTAATACTTCAAATGTTTCTATGTGGATCCAGTTCATAGTAACAGCTACGTCTTCTTTAAGCTTATTTAATTCTTCAAGAATTTCTTCTTTAGGAATTAATTGTATCTCCATCACATTACAAGTAAGTTCCATATGTATAGAAAACTCACATTAACTTATTTTGAAGATTATGGGATGCTTCATTTGGTTCAGTCCTATCTGGCTCAGGATTTTCCCAATTCCTCCAATCCTAAATCCATCATATGGGTTGAGATTGGAATCTTGTCGCATGATTCTTTCCATGGTTTTGTTTGACACCATCATTCTGGAAAAGAATCCTCATAGGCTTTCGAAAGTTTAAAGCCTATCTCCCTCGTTGTAATTACTCTGACTCGGTCAAAGATCCATCTGAATCAGTCTGTATTTCCTCCTCATAGACGTTTTCGTCTGAAGGAAGATCTTCGAATGGGTAGATGGGTACCAAATCGCCATAGTAAACTGCATATAGAATATCATCCGTGGCTTCAAATTTTCGCAATTCACCACATTTCTGCTGGCAATCGAGGGATATATGTCCTTTTGCTCCGTAGGTCCAGCAATTACAGTGTTTGAAACCTTCATTGGTGTGATTAAAATTCAACAATCTGATTAAAATTCTAACAGTCTTATTAGGCGACCCAATACAACATTATAAGATGCTACTTACATCTTTGTAAGACTAACAAACTTATATATACAAATATATACTTGATCTTCTGAACATGTATCAATTTAATTCAAAGAATTATATGTTACCAATGGCCTTAATTAATTTATGTCTACTTTTTTCTAATCACTAACATGGCCGGGACAGTTTTTTCTATATTTATTATTTTTCTGATTTTTTAGAAAATAATTTTGAGACACAATTAGGAACAATTTTTTTAAAAAATAGAAATGATTTCTTTAAAAATGTTAAAAAATGAAGTCGATTTTGGAGTAAGCGACATCATTTTTGTTTTTAGGAATGATTTTTAGGAACGTCTTTAAAATGGTAATAGTTATTGTTAACTGAAACGACGTCATCTTGGTTATTTGAAATGATTTTTGGAACGGTTTTTGTTAAAACTGCCTGTTCCAAAGCCCGTTCCAAAACTTAATATCTATATATATATAAATATATACAATACTTAGCAGATTTTTTTATTTCCTCACTTTCTCTCCCTTACTCTCTCAGCCGGATCGACTCTTCATCTCCTTGCCGCCATTCCCCTTCGTAAAGCTGCCATAAAACGCCACTAGAGGTAAGCCACGGTTTTATTTTCCATTTTCCCCCTATTTTTGTGACCCCCCCCCCCCCCCCCCCCCGCCCCCCCCTCCCCGCCATTTTTCTTCTTTTTTGCTCCCTCTTTTTCCTTCTTTCTCAGATCGCATATTAGTGGTCTTTTTCAAACGCCAGATTGCACCATTTTCAGGTCGTATTCGATGCGCTTTTTCAGACACATGGTTTCATCTTTCTCAAGTCGCATTTGTTGGGTCTTTTCAAGACACCGGGTCATACCTTTTGCAGGTTACATAGTACTTCATTGTAATGTAAGTTACCCAAAAGCACTATTCATTTCACGCAAACACTCACATAGATGCAAATACTCCAAAATATTGCAGTTATTACACATAATCCCAGAATTTATAATGTAAATAAAGTAATAATATTCCTGCAAAAACTAAATCCGCAATGAAAACAATAGAGATACAGGCGTACCCACATTTCCGGGTTGATACCCTCTTCACCGAAATCGTCGTCCTCCCTTTGTTCTATGAAGCTCCAATTTCTCCTTACTTGATGACCCAGCTCGCGATCTACTTGGAGATCTTCGATCTCGACTTCCGGCCTCGTACACGATCTCTCTGAAATACCCTTGCCAGATTAATTTTTCAATCTCGTCCTTCAACTGGTAATAATCCTCCAAGTCGTGTCCTCTTTTCTTTGTGGAACTTGCAGTATTTCTTGGGATCCTTTCCTCCTGATGTTCTAGTTGTACTAGGGCATCGCAGCAGACCGCTCCCTTCAACCATCATCATCGCTTGTTCTCTGGAGGTGATCAACGGCGTGTACTTGTGGTATTTTAGTTGGGCTGGTTTCTCTTCATCTAGCCTTTGCCTATCTCGATCTCGACCTCCTTCCCATTCTTTGTCCTTGATCGCATTCATTTCCTTCTCGTCGATATACTTACGGGCTAAGTGCATCAGTTGTTCTACATTTCCAGGAGGATCTCTTGCTAATGCTGATGCGAACAGTCCCTTCTGCAATCCATGTATCGAATATGCTCGTCATCATATCGATCCGCAAATCCTACACCTCTAAAGTCTCGTTATTAAATCTTCCAATAAAACTTTTAAGGAATTTTTCGCTTCCTTGTCAAATCATGAACAAGTGGTTTGTTGATCTTTTTTACTTCCTTTTGCTGGCAAAGTGAAGTGTGAACTTCTGTACCAGTTGCCCATATGATCCAATGGTTCCACTCGGCAAGCTGGTAAACCATTCTTGTGTCTTCCCTGTCAAAGTAGTCAAAAACAACTTTGCATTCATAGAATCCGTTTGCCCATATAAATTCATTACCAATTCGAAAGTCGAGATGTGCTCTCGTGAGTCCTTTGGCCCGTCGTATTTGCGTAGGTTGGGTAATCAAAAACTTAGAACCACGACTTTGGTCAAAATTTTGTTGGCGAAAGGCGAGTTCCTATTCTGCTTCACCACGTCGCCTCTCTTCTTCAAGTCATCTATTTGTTGCTTCAGTTTTTCTATCTACTTTCCAACACTTTCCACTTCAGCTCTAGAGGTCATTGGTTCCCTCATCCTGATGTTGCTAGATGCGATGACTGATCTCTCTCTTACTCGGCTGGTTCCTGGCATTTGTTCCATATTCTTGCATGGCTTTTTTTTCCTTTATCTTTAGTTGTTTAAAATTAATTTTGTATGGTAAAGTAGTGCCTCATTCACATATTCTGGAGAAGAGAATAAAATTCTAAGTTACACATACATGTGAGATGTCGTATATACTTTCTCATAATTACAGTTTGTCAGATGTCATATATGTTTTCTCGTAATTACAGTTTCTGTTGTACTGGGCATTCTAAATATATTTTCTTATGGTTCTCGCATCTGTTTTATATCAATTCGAGACCTGAAGCTTATGAGTCGCAAAGCTTTCTCTTCCTTAATTGCAACGTGTCCTTTTATGTCTGAACATTCATTTTTCTTAGTTGTTTAATTATTCAAAATGTAGTTTACATGTATTTCCTTTTAAGGATATAATACTCTTTTTTGTATTTTTTTATCGGGTGAATTACTAGTACCCAGGATATTTTTGTTGATTCAGCACAAAAAACTGGATGGGAACCTAAAAAAGGCTAATGGAATGTACTCGTTGTTAGATGAGTGCTAAAATCAAGGGGTATTTATAATTTTCAAACAATGACAATATAATTATAATTATGCCAAATATTAAGAGAAGTGGCTATAATTTACCCTTTCTTATATCAGTATTACAATTATAAAAAAGTCAGGAGAATTACACTTTTGCTCCCCAAACATTGCTACTTATTCTTTTGGGATAATTACTGTTTTGGTCCTCATATATTGTTGCTAATTCATTTTCAGTCGCTAAACATATTGCAATTTTATTTTAGTCCTTAAACTTTTTAAAATATTAACAGTTTCGGTCCTTATGCCTAATTATTGATCATTTTTCCCTTTGAATGAAAACATATAGATTTTTCCTTCCGTATTGAAGGTTTTTCCTGATTTTTTATCTTTTATGGTACCATACTCATTTCTATATACCACTACAAAAAAAACCGGAATTTAGCACGGCAAGGCAACCGTTCCAAATCCCATTCATTATTGGAATGGGCTTTGGAATACATGAGGAATGAATATTGATAGATGACGTCATGATTTATATTTTTATTCGGTTATAATTGTGGAATGTTTTCCAAACTAACAATTACAAAATTTGTTCCAAAGACCGCTCCAAAATACTAATGGTTGATATTTGGAACTCTGTTTGAAAAACATATTTAGAATTAGGGACGGTTTCAATGACTGTTCCTATATGTGTGACAATGAATGTACAAAAGATAAAAATTAGAAAATGTATTCTGAAATGTGGTACAATTTGGAACGGTTTGAGTACACACTTAATCAATTATGCCAAAAATCTTTCCAAATTATGAGTTTTACTTAAGTAATGTATTTCAAAAATTGTTCAAAAATCCTTCAGAAATTGGAACGATTTTTTGGAGCAAATTTTATGGACAATTTGCAGAATAATGTTCTCATACAAATAAAATTATTTTTTAAAATAAAGAACATAATTTCCTGCTTGGGAATGGTCCAAAAATCAAAAAATTGTTCCAAACACCGTTTGAACTTTGAACGGACTTTAAAAGAAATATCGTTCCTAAATACATTACAATATTCTAAATAAAACAAGAAGAAAAAATCAAAATTCAGGAGCGGTCAATTTATTTTGACCGTTCCAAAATCAGTTCCAAAAATTTTAATTTCGCGCCAAATGATAAGTGAAGGAAAAATCAAACTTAGGAATCGTTTTAAATATTTGACCATTCCTAAGATGAATTTAACTAAAACCGTTCCTAAATGTATAATATATCCGATCCTAAAATAATTAACAAAAATCATTCCTAAATGAGTTCCAAAATTGTTCTTAATTATGTCCACAGATTCCCATTCATTTCCTAGTTACGATATCTCAACATTCGGGATCCTGATTAATTTCAAACTTAAACACGTAACAATTCTTTCCATATGTGAACATATCTAGTCGTCTGATCTAAAATCACATGGTTTGATGGACAGTTCCATCATATTTAACCTCGTTGATTGTGTATCAAATACGATATCTAAGCATACGTATAACAAACATATCCAAAACTTCATGGAGTGTAATATTTTGTCAATTTAATAATATTCAACAATCTGATTAAAATTCTAACGGTCTTATTAGGTGATCCCATACAACAATATAAGATGCTACTTACATCTTTGTAAGACTAACAAACTTATATGTACAAATTTACTTGATCTTTTGAACATGTATTAATTTAATTCAAAGAATTATACGTTACCAATGGCCTTAATTAATTTATATCTACTTTCTTCTGATTATTAACATGTCTGGGATAGTTTTTTCTATATTTATTATTTTTCTGATGTTTTAGAAAATAATTTTGAGACACAATTAGGAACAATTTTTTTAAAAAATAGAAATAATTTCTTTAAAAATGTTAAAAAATGACGTTGTTTTTGGACTAAGGGACATTATTTTTGTTTTTAGGAACGCCTTTAAAATTGGAATAGTTGTTGTTAACTGAAACGACTTCGTCTTGGTTATTTGGAACGATTTTTAGAACGATTTTTATTAAAAATGCCTGTTCCAAAGCCCCTTCAAAAACTTAATATCTATATATATGTATATATAAATATATACAATATTTAGCAGATTTTTTTCTTTCCTCATCCCTTTCTCTCCCTCACTCTCTCAGCCGGATCGACTCTTCATCTCCTTGCCGCCGTTCCCCACCGTAAAGCCGCAGTAAAACTTCCCCTCCGTAAAGCCTCCGTAAAACCCCACTAGAGGTAAGCCACGATTTCTTTTTCTATTTTCCCCTTGTTTTTGTGACCCCCCCATTTTTCTTCTTTTTTGCTCCCTCTTTTTTCTTCCCTTTTTTCTCCCTCTTTACCGCATTTCCCCCCATTTTCGTTACAAACTTACCCCCATCTTTGGAAAATTTTTGAACGGACGTTTTGGGAAAAACATTTTGAAAATATTTTCTAAATATATTTTAAAAAATATTTTCAGAAAATATTTTTATAAAAATTTTGGGTAATTTATATAATTTTTTTATATTTTCAATACAACGTGTAAAAGAAAACATTTTCAAAATTTTTTGGCAATTTAATTTTTTTTTTCATTTTGCTGTAATTTTTAAAAAATTTTATACATTTATGAAATTTTAAAGAGCCCATATTTTTTTATAATTTAATAATTTTCTGTGGTTTTTTGGTAATTTTAAAATTTTTCTGTATATTTTGGGTAATTTCAAAAATTTTCACGCACTCAGCTCTAATCCTGGTCGAAGTCTACGTGACCTCCTTTGTCGAGCAAGCTGGTCCTCCAAGTGGTTCGAGAACGCTACCTCTCCCACCCTCGTGACTGGGCCCTGAGAAAAGAAGCACATCGTTAGGCTTGTTGGGGTGACCCCCCAACTAAGACCTTCTGATGCTTAAGTCAATGTTTGGTTTTGAAGTCGTAAAAGTAGGTCACTTAGTGAACTGGAGAGCTGAAGCGACCAGAAAGTAAAAAGTGGTGAAGTGAATGTATCATTACTATACTGACTATGGAGTATTTATAGAGAGAAGCTGGGGTTTGTGGGTATCCTGTCGGTAAACTTGTAATTTTGTCAGTCTCAGGGGCAAAATTGTCCTTTTGTGATAATTTAGGGTTTTACCCACATTATTACTCCCCTACTTTTCTTGATCTCAGTCTTTAGATCATCCTTGCTACCTCAGCATCCGACCATTGCTCCTGGCGCGAATCTCCATGAGTTTACACCTATAAATAGATAGGAGTTTGACTATAAATTCGCCCTTCACTCGCGATCTCAACCTCTCTAAGTGCAACCTCTTCCCTCTACTAGCGATCTGATCTGCTAGAGTTCAAACCCAGGTACTTCTTTGCGACCTCGTCTTTTCAATCATGTCTTCAGATTCTAAGTCAAGTAGTTTTAGTTCATCTGATAGTTCTTCCAGTAGATCATCTAACAGTCTATCCGCGACCTCCCATATGCCCTTAGCTCATAAAAAACAGGCCGGTTCTCCTAGGGTAGATAGAAGTGAACTAGACGTAGCGACCCCAGTCTTGACCCTTGAACAATAAAAAGATAAATTAACCAACAAACCCTGGCTTACAAGTGCACGACCTCAAAGAGGTCGGGCAACCAGGGTGTTTTCTATCTCACTACTAAACCACATTGTGCCTTCGTTTCAAATTTGAAATCAAACGTGGGTTCTTGGAAAGATAAATTCTGTTTTCTTCGACCTCCCACAAACCAAGTCTGGCCCTTTCTTTGTGATTGGCGCACCACCAAACCCGACCACAAAATCCACGGTGTAGGGTTAGATGATGATCTGATTGGTAATCTCACCTGGTATCAATACAAGGCCAATCTACTCTTGACGGAGAATATCTTGAAGCTCGCTAGTCTCAGTTCGGCACCCGTTCAAACTCAGGGTTCTTTAGGTGATCAATTCTTTTTCTCATTCCACTTATAATATATTCATATGTGATGGTGACTAAATTTGTTTACTTTTAGCCTCTATCATGATAAACATTGGAATTGTCAGAAGAATTCTTGCCAAAAAGGCTAAATAGACGACTACTCCTACCCGATCTGACTCATCTCCCCATGTTGTTCCTGAAGAGACTCTCAGGTCGACGAGAAGAAGATCCCCCAGTCCACGCGACACTACTCCCATTGAGATCGCTAGTGGAAGTAGCGACCCCGCAGCTGGACATTCCTTGGCTGAGAGATCTCACGAGGAATCTGACCCTGAACCACTGTTAGGAAAAAATCTAAGGATAAAAAATCCAAGGGTAAGGAGGTCGCGGCATCATCCAAGAGAAAGCATCCGACCCCACTATCTAGCCCCACTCCTCAGAAGAAAGCAAAGGCAGTTGCCTCAACCGTAGAGGAGGCAGAAAACTTGGATGTTGTTGACGAGCTCAAATTTCGGTGGAAAGAAGCCCAGATAGAGCTCTTGTCCCCTTCTTTCAAATCTGCTGAGATGGAGGGAGAAAAGATAATACCCGAGGGCTATATCTGTCTAAAGTTCTGTGTTGAAGTCCCATGCAGGCCAGGACTCATGGGAATTATACAAGTCGTCCTTTCTACCTCGGGACTAAGCCTTACTGACTCCTCTATCTGACATTCATATGGAACAAAATTTGGCTCACTCTATTTCTTAGGTAACATTCTCTTAGTGTACAGGTCGCATAACCTCCAACATTGGTTAATTAATCTTTAATGTTTATGTAGGTCGAAGCTTTTAGCCATCAACTGTAACTGAAATGTACACACTTGCGCCATGAGAAGCTAGCTGCTGACAAACTACTCGAAGAAAAAGAATTCCCAACTCACGACCTACGAGAAGAAAAAAGGCGAGCTTGAGGTGAAAAAGGCTCAGCTCGTCCAACTGAGACAAGTCCAATCAAAAGTCGCTGCCACCGTTGAATCGGCCTAAGCTGAAAGTTTCTCTGCAGGTCGAGTAGCTAGTCGAGAGGAGATGCTTTCATATGACTATCAAAAGCAAACTGAAATGGCTCGCGACCAAGGTCGTGAACAATATCTGGCATCCGATGACCATAGGCAGCTTCTGTCGAACACTCGATTGTAGGGTGCTCGCGATTTCCTAAAGTCCATTGCATTTAAGGTCGTTGTGGTGATTAAATCGGCAGATTACCTGATGTAAGGCTTTGATCGATACACATCTCAGATTAGAAAATTGAAAGGATTTACAAAAGACTTTGACACAAATTGGATTGACCCAACCCTAGATGGCAATCTTGCAGCATTTCCTGAAGAACCCCAATTGAAACATGAAAACGAGTTTGCGGTTCTCGTAGATGAGATCGAGAAGATGGACGAGGATCAAGCAGATGAATATGCTTGTGTATTTTTTGTAATTTTTTCCTTTCATGTAGATCGCCTTATGTTACCAGAATTTGTAAATCACCTCTCAGATCAATGAACTTCTTTCTTCACAAAAAATTTCCTTACATATATGCACTTTAAAGATTCCATTGAACAAACAAAATAAGAAGCATTCCCTTGAATTTAATCCATCCCAAGGGAAAAATAATTGGCTAAATATCTTTTTCAGGTAGAACCACCCTTGGATGATACCACCTTTTTCAGGTCGCAACCTTTTGCGGAAAAGAGATCGCATCTTTTCCCAGATCACGTACTATCGTCTTCTTTTTCAGACGCACCTCGACATTTTTCATGTTAGTCTTTTATAGAGTTTGCACCTTTTTCAGGTTGCAAGTCTTTTTCAGACATCAAATCACACCCTTTTCAGGTCAGTCTTTTTCAGACATCGAATCGCACCTTTTTCAGACATTGGGTCGTACCTTTTACAGGTCGTGTTTGTTGTGGTCTTTTACAGACTCATGATTTCACCTTTTTCAGGTCGAAGTTTTTCTTAGACATTGGTTGCATCTTCCTCAGATCGCATATTAGTGGTCTTTTTCAAACGCCGGATTGCACCTTTTTCAGGTCGTGTTCGATGGTCTTTTTTAGACACATGGTTTCACCTTTCTCAAGTCGCATTTGTTGGGTCTATTTCAGACACTGGGTCACACCTTTTGCAGGTCGCATAGTATTTCATTGTAATGTAAGTTACCCAAAAGCGCTATTTATTTCACGCAAACACTCACACAGATGCAAATACTCCAAAATATTGCAGTTATTACACATAATCCCATAATTTATGATGTAAACAAAGTTATAATATTCCTGCAAAAACTAACATCCACAATGAAAACAATAGAGATACAGGCGTACCCACATTTCCGGGTTGATACCCTCTTCACCGAAAGTGTCGTCTTCCCTTTGTTCTATCAAGCTCCAATTTCTCCTTACTTGATGACCCAACTCGCGATCTACTTGGAGATCTTCGATCTCGACTTCCTGCCTCGTACATGATCTCTCTGAAATCCCCTTGCCAGATTAATCTTTCAATCTCGTCCTTCAACTGGTAATAATCCTCCGTGTCGTGTCCTCTTTTCTCTGTGGAACTTGCAGTATTCCTTGGGATCCTTTCCTCCTAATGTTCTAGTTCTACTAGGCCATCGCAGCAGACCACTCCCTTCAACCATCATCATTGCTTGTTCTCTGGAGGGGATCAACGGCGTGTATTTGTGGTATTTCAGTTGGGCTGGTTTCTCCTCATCACGCCTTTGCCTATCTCGATCTCGACCTCCTTCCCATTCTTTGTCCTTGATCGCATTCATTTCCTCCTCGTCGGTATACTGTCGGGCTAAGTGCATCAATTGTTCTACATTTTCAGGAGGATCTCTTGCTAATGCCGATGCGAACGGTCCCTTCTGCAATCCATGTATCAATATGCTTATCATCATATCGATCCGCAAATCCTGCACCTCTAAAGTGTCGTTATTAAATCTCCCTATAAAAGTTTTAAGGGATTTGTCGCTTCCTTGTCGGATCGTGAACAAGTGGGTCGTTTATCTTTTTTACTTCTTTTTGCTGGCGAAGTGAAGTACGAACTTCTGTACCAGTTGCCCATATGATCCAATGGTTCCACTCGGCAAGCTGGTAAACCATTCTTGTGCCTTCCTTGTCAAAGTAGTCACAAACAACTTTGAATTAATAGAATCCGTTTGTCCGTATAAATTCATTACCAATTCGAAAGTCAAGATGTGCTCCCGTGAGTCCTTCGACCCGTCGTATTTGGGTAGATCGGGTAATCAAAAATTTGGACCCACGACTTTGGTCAAAATTTTGTTGGTGAAAGTCGAGTTCCTATTCTGCTTCACCAGCTCGCCTCGCTTCTTCAAGTCATCTATCTGTTGCTTCAGTTTTTCTATCAGCTTTCCAACGCTTTCCACTTCAGCTCTAGAGATTGCTGGTTCCCTTATCCTAATGTTGCTAGATGTGGTGACTGATCTCTCTCTTACTCGGCTGGTTCCTGGCATCTGTTCCATATTCCTCCTCATGCGATCAGTTCCATCCACGTGATTATCTGCGATTGCTTTCCTCTGCTCTCCCATTAGCCTTCTCTTTGATGGTTTCCCAACAGCCGATGAAACCAGTCTCCTTTCATGCTCCACCATAACATTCCTACTTGCTATCTCAATCATCTGTTGCTTCTCTTCGTTCGTTAGATGCAACCTTCCCTCTTGCTCGTGCCTTGATAATTCGGACATGGCGAATTCTCCTGCTGGGTATCTGAGTCCTTCAACCACCTGAAGAATTCAAAAATAAAAAATATATAAAAGAAATAAAAAATATTCACCAGCTCGCAAGCTGGTGAACACCCAAATATGAGCTCGAGCTCGAGTCGAGCTCAAAGTTGAGCCGGCTCGACGCATCTGCCACCCCTAGCGCCAACTGATCCGGGTTGAAATCCATGTGACCTCCTTGGTCGGGCGAGCTGGTCCTCCAAGTGGTTCGAGATCGCTACCACTCCCAAACTAGTGATTGGCCCCGGAGAAAAGAAGCAGATCGTTAGGTTTGTTGGGGTGGCCCCCAACTAAGACCCTCCGATGCTTAAGTCAGTGTTTGGTTCTGAGGTGGTGAAAGGAGGTCGCTTAGCGTGCAGGAGAGTTGAAGCCACCAGAAAGTAAAATATGGTGAAGTCAATATACCATTACTACACTGACTATGGAGTATTTATAGAGAGAAGCTGGGGGTCTGGCTGTCCACCGTGCGTCTTCCACGTGTCTCGGGTTGTCGAGTTGGTTGCTACCCGACCCGTTCAAAAGTCCGTGGATCCTGCCGGTAAACTTGTAATTTTGTGCAGTCTCAGGGGCAAAATTATCCTTTTGTAATAATTTAGGGTTTAACCCTCATCAAGCTCACTCTGGTTCGCTCGTTATATCGAGAACCTGGCTAATCTACAAAACGATGCGAACAACATTAGGTAGTATGTTAAAACAACCATTAATTTTGCTCGGACAGTACTGATTTATAATGCAACTGCACTACAGATGCTGCTATTGACGTCTGGACTGTGTGTATTATTATTCTAGTTGTATATAGTTCATAAGATTGTTAATGACTTGGTTACTCTGAGTTGTTCTTGAAAAGCTGTAGTTCTTGAGTTGCAGACATGAAAACTGCCATTATAATTGAGGCAATAATGTTAACAATTTATTAGAAAACAACTAAATTCATCCAAATACAATCTTGATTTTTGTCATTATTTTTTAAATAATAATAATAATGTAAATAATTACAAAAATTAGACCAATATTCCAAATAATAACATTTTTAGATAATAATGTCAATAATCACAAAAATTAGGCCAATATTCCCAATAATAATATTATTTACATAACAATATCAATAATCACAAAGATTAGGCTAATATTCCCAATACATTATTTACATAACAATGCCTATAATCACAAAAATTAAGCTAATATTCCCAATAATAATATTATTTTCAAATAATATCAATAATAATAATATTATTTTCAAATAATGTCAATAATACAATACTAAAGTAATATTTCATATTAAAATACAATTACATAATCATTAGAAACTGAAAATGAATTAAGGACAATATTTCCAATAAGTAATAATTATTTAAAAATATATAGTGCCTTTGTAACCACATACAAACAGGATACGCATGTCTTTAAACTTCTTTAGCCCCATCAAGTGAATTTTGCCGGTAGAACTATTTAGGTTTATCCATCTTCATCAGACAACAAAAGACAATGTTATAAATAAAATGCTAACTGTTTTTTTCTTCTACAAGAGGCAGAGCTCGGTCGGCCGTACAAGCAGATGGAGTTATTAAAAGGTGATATAAGAAAAAGGAGGATGGTAGCAAGAGCGAGACTAAAGGGCGGTTGAGGTGGTGGTAAGTAGATTATTAATATTATTTGTTTAAAAAAAATTAATTCTTGGTTAAAAGTACTAATAATTTTATTTGTTTTGCAGGAGGCGTTCCAAAACCGCCTCCGAAAGACCCCACGACCTCGAACCAGGACGATATGGACGTCGCTGATGAGGAGGGGTTTGATTAGGTTTTAAAATTTTTCTTTTATTTTTGAAATTAGATAATTTTTCATATCAATATAACAGTTTTTCTTAATTATTCATGTTTCGTAATGTTTGTTACATTCTATTATTTCATATTTATTAATTCATTAAATTTATAAATATAATAAATTAATTTAATTATATATTAAAATTTCTTAAAATATATACATTTATTTATTTATTATAATTCATTAAATATATAAATAAATTATAAAATATAAAAAAATTATGAAATTAAAAAATTAGGAATGGTTTTAGTAATGGTAAAGAAATATTTACAAATCTAAATAAATGACTATTCCAAATATCATTACTAAAATAGTTCTAAACACGTATTTCTAAACTACATTGATCGTTTCAAATACCATTGCTAAAACCATTTTAAATAAGTGTTCCTAAATAGTGGTTGACCGTTTGTAATACCATTGCTATTTCAGTTTTAAGTATGTGTTCCAAACTCAAAAAAATCATTTCTAATACCATTACTAAAACAGTTTTATTTATATGTCCTATATAAGACTGACCATTCCTAAAATCATTTCAATTAAAAAATATCTTTTTTATAAAAAATTCAATATTATGAACGGTTTTCATAGAGTATTACAGTTCCCGTCCCAAATAGGAACGGTCTTGCTTGAACCGTTCCTACAGTTTTGTAGCACCATTTGTAAGGACGGATTTCCAACCATTCTAAAGTCGCTCCAAATAAGTTTTGTATCCTGCAAACTATTCCAAAGACAAAAAAAAAAAAAAAGCCATTCCTAAATCGGCTCCAAATCCCATTTTTTTTTTTTTTTTTTTTTTATTTTTTTAATATTCTTTTCTCTCCAAGATAAGAAAAAAGCTCCAAAATGAGTGTAGACAACCACAAAGTTTTAATCAATATTGAGGATTCGAATGAAGGAGAAAGCGAATCGGGCTAGGGATTTGGAATTGGGTGAGAAAAAAAGCAAAAAATTTTGTGTATAAGTGAAGTAAAAACCTAGTCTTGACTATTATCTTCAGCCTCCTATCCACCTCACGTGAGTCACACATGGCTCATCCTGCCAATTTTAACAAAAAGTAGAGGTCAGGGACAAAATTCGAGTTCTTATCAACCAAAATCAAAACACGAATTAATTTTTACAATTTAGTCTTATAACTTTAAAAGTTTAGCAATTTTGATTCTTTTTTTGGCTAATTTGGTTGAAAAATTGCTAATAAGTTCGATGTCAATTCTAGCAATAAATCTTTTGTAGTCATTGAGTCATTTTCTTGTAGTGTTTAGTCCTGTAATATGGAAGTTGGTAATTTTAGTCTTGTACAAAATTGAATTAGAGGACTAAAAAATTTTAATTTAATTGCATTATGTACAAGTCACATATAATTTTTTGGTTCAAAATTTACTAAAAATTTCCTAAAATTATCAAAATTATAAAATTACATGACCAAAAAAGCTACCTTCCTCCCTTTTCATCATGGCTCTCCTCCTCTTCACCACCCGCGGCCACGGCCAGGGCCAGCTCTTGCCCGGCCTAGTTATCAATGGCCAACTTTGTTGCACATTCACTAGAAACTGCCCTGGCCAAGGCGTTAATGGGACTGTTGTTAAGTTGAATTGCACCAATATTCTGGGTGTCAGCACCACCGTCGGCCAATCCACCACCAATACCACCGGATCGTTCAACATTACCGTTCCTCATATACTTGGGCTCCTACTCAGCTTGCCCAGAATTCCTTATGTGCAACTTCCGTTGAACACCACCATCTGCCCTATGCTTTCCACCACCACCGGCGTACTTACCTCGACCCTCCGAACTGTCGGCACTGTGGTTAACACCACATCAGGGATCCTTCTAATCACAACCCTCAACGGATTTATCAATTTGACGGTGTAATTGTCATTTCAACTCCTATTGATGAAGCATGCTTCTCCAGTTCATTCTGCTCCTATTACATACTATACTACTTACTACATATGAATAAGGAACAAGCAGCATGCGTGCATGCTTGCATGGCTTTTGTTTTCTTTATCTTTAGTTGTTTAAAATTAATTTTCTATGGTAAAGTAGTGCCTCATTCACATATTCTGGGGAAGAGAATAAAATTCTAAGTTACACATTCATGTGAGATGTCATATATATTTTCTCGTAATTGAGATGTCATATATGTTTTCTCATAATTACAGTTTCTGTTGTAGTGGGCATTCTAAATGCATTTTCTTATGGTTCCTGCATCTGTTTTATATCAATTCAAGACCAGAAGCTTATGAGTCGCAAGACTTTCTCTTCCTTAATTGCAACGTGTCTTTTTATATATGAACATTTATTTTTTTTAGTTGTTTAATTATTCAAAATGTAGTTTACATGTATTTCCTTTTAAGGGTATAATACTGTTTTTTGTATTTTTTTTATTGGGTGAATTACTAGTAACCCAGGATATTTTTGTTGATTCAGCACAAAAAATTGAATGGGAATCTAAAATAAAGCTAATGGAATGGACTCGTTGTTAGATGCGTGTTAAAATCAAGGGTATTTATAATTTTTCAAACAATGACAATATATTTATAATTATGCCAAACATTAAGAGAAGTGGTTATAATTTACCCTTTCTTATATTAGTATTACAATTATAAAAAGGTCGGGAGAATTACACTTTTGCTCCCCAAACATTGCTACTTATTCTTTTGGAATAATTACTGTTTTGGTCCTCATATATTGTTGCTAATTCATTTTCAGTCGCTAAACATATTGAAATTTTATTTTAGTACTTAAACTTTTTAAAATATTAACAGTTTCAGTCCTTAGGCCTAATTATTGATCATTTTTCCCTTTGAATGAAAACATATAGATTTTTCCTTCCATATTGAAGGTCTTCCCTGATTTTTTATCCTTTATGATACCGTACTCATTTTTATATACCACTACAAAAAAATGCGGGATTTGGCACGGCAAGGCAATCGTTCCAAATCCCATTCCATATTGGAACGGGCTTTGGAATACATGAAGAACGAATATTAATAGATGATGTCATGATTTATATTTTTATTGGGTTATAATTGTGGAATGGTTTCCAAACTAACAATTACAAAATTCGTTCCAAAGACCGCACCAAAATACAAATGGTTAATATTTGGAAGTCTATTTGGAAAATATTTTTAGAATTAGGGACGGTTTCAATGGCTGTTCCTATATTTGTGACAATGAATGTCCAAAAGATAACAGTTAGAAAACGTATTTTAAAATGTGGTACAATTTGGAATGGTTTGAGTACACGCTTAATCAATTATGCCAAAAATATTTCCAAATTATTAGTTTTACTTAAGAAGTAATGTGTTTCAAAAGTCGTTTCAAAATCCGCCACAAATTAGAACGATTTTTGGAGCAAATTTTATGGACAATTTGCAAAATAATGTTCTCACACAAATAAAATTATTCTTTAAAATAAAGAACATATTTTTATGTTTGGGAATGGTCCAAAAATAAAAAAATCGTTCCAAACACCGTTTCAACTTTGAACGGACTTTAAAAAGAATATTGTTCCTAAACACATTACAATATTCTAAATAAAAAAAGAAGAAAAAATCAAAAATTTAGGAACAGTCAATTTATTTTGACCGTTCCAAAATCAGTTCCAAAAATTTTAATTTCGCGCCAAAGGATAAGTGAAGGGAAAATCAAACTTAGGATGGTTTTAAATACTTGACCATTCCTATGATGAATTTAACTAAAATCGTTCCTAAATGTATAATATATCCGTTCCTAAAATGACTAACAAAAATCGTTCCTAAATGAGTTTCAAAATTGTTCTTAAATATGTCCACAGATCCCGTTCACTTCCTGGTTTACGATATCTCAACATCCGGGATCCTGATTAATTTTAAACTTATACATGTAACAATTCTTTCCATATGTGAACATATCTAGTCGTCTGATCTAAAATCACATGGCCTGATGGACAGTTGCATCATTTTTAATCTCGTTGATTGTGTATCAGATACGATATCTCAGTATACGTATAACAAAAATATCCAAAACTTCATGGATATAGTATTTTGTCAATTTAATAATATTCAATGATCTAATTAAAATTCAAATGGTCTGATTAGGCGATCCAATACAACAATATAAGATGCTACTTACCTCTATGTAAGACTAACAAACTTATATATACAAATATACTTGATCTTCTGAATATGTAATTTAATACAAAGAATTATATGTTACCAATGGCCTGAATTAATTTATGGTCTTCCCTTTCTAAAAAGTTTGGGTAATTTATATAATTTTTTTATATTTTCAATAGAACATGTAAAAGAAAACATTTTAAAAAAATTTCGGCAATTTAATTTTTTTTCATTTTGCTGTAATTTTTAAAAAATTTTATACATTTATGAAATATTAAAAAACCTATATTTTCGATAAAACTTGAACTACGTACATACATATTTTTAAAAAACGGTAAAGCCAACAGACATATAAAAACTGGTGCTATTGCGGCTACACCTCCCGATTTTTTAATAATTTTCTGTGATTTTTTGGCAATTTTAAAATTTTTCTGTAAATTTTGGGTAATTTTGAAACTTCTGTAAATTTGTGGTAATTTTTGTAAATTTTTGGTGATTTATAAAAAATTTCCATATTTTTTTTTGAAATTTTCAAAAAATTTTATTTTATGTAATTTCTGCAATTACAGAAATATATAGTTGTGTAAGAATTTCTACAATCATAGAAATTTAATTTATGTAATTTCTGCAATTATAAAAATTTGTGTAAGTTCTCAAAATTAATTGTATAGTTGTGTAATTTATGCAATTATTATTGTGTAATTTAGTAATTGTAGAGTGTAATTATTTGTGCAATTTACGGTATAATTCTACAATTTATGCAATTCTTGTGTGTATTGCTTAATTTCTTTTGTAAAATTTATTGTATAGATGTGCAATTTATTGTATAATTAGGCTAATTGATGCAATATAATTTTTTACATGACATTAGCCCAATAAATTACAAAACAACAAATAATTAATCTGATCTAATGAGTTAATTGTGTTACATGAATATTCCTCAAAAATATTTTAAAACACAATTAATATAATTAATAATTATTTAAAAATACATAGTTTATTTGTACCCATATACAAACAGATCACACATGACTTTAAACTTGCCTATCAAGTGAATTTTATCAGCACAACTAGTTAGCCCATCTGTCAACAAAAGATAATGTTGATAAATAAAATGCTAACTGTTTAGAGCTTGGTTGGCTGCCCAAGCAGATGGAGTTATTTGAAAGGTGCTCCAAGAAGGAGGACGGCAGCTGGAGCGGGCTGAGGTCGACTGAGGCGGCGGTATGTAGATTATTACTATTATTTTTTTTAGAAAAATAATTCTTGGTTAAAAGTACTAATAATTTTGTTCTTTTTGTATGAGATGTTCCAGAACCGCCTCCAATAGATCCCCAGGCCTCGAACCAGGATGATATTGATGTCGTTGAACAGGACTGGTTAAATTAGGTTTTAACTTTTTTTTATTTTTGTAATTAGATAATTTTTCATATTAATATAATATTTTTTCTTAATTATTCATGTTTTATAATGTTTATTGCATTTCATTATTTCATATTTAGTTAATTAATTAAATTCATAAATATAATTAATTAAAAACTTATTAAATTAATTTAATTATATGTACAAAGTTCATTAAAATATATAAATTTATTTATTTATTACAGTTTGTTAAATATATATTATAAAATATAAATAAATTATAAAATTAAAAAATTAGAAACCGTATTAGTAATGGTAAAGAAACGTTACAAATCTAAATAAATGATCATTCCAAATACCATTACTAAAGTAGTTCCAAACGCGGTTTACTAAACTGCATAAACCGTTACAAATATCATTGCTAAAAGCATTTCAAATAAGTGCTCCTAAATATTGGCTGATCGTTCTTAATACCATTGCTATTTTAGTTTTAAGTACATGTTCCAAACATAGTAAGACTATTCTTAATACCATTACTAAAATAGTTTTATATACTTGTTCTTAAATAAGACTGGTTCTTCCTAAAACTATTCCAATTAAAAAAAATATTTTTTTTTTACAAATTCAATATTAGGAATGATTTTCGTAGAGTGTTACAGTTCCAATCCCAAATAAGAACGGTCTTTCCTGAACCGTTTCTAAAATTTTGTAACGCCATTTTTAAGGATGGATTTCCAATCGTTCCAAAAACTGCTCCAAATAAGTACGGTGTCCTGCAAACCATTCCAAAGACAAAAAAAAAAAAAAAATTGTACCTAAACTCGCTCCGAATTTCTCCTTTTCTGTAGTGATATACTGAAATTTTGGAACGAGCTTTGGAATGGGCAATTTTTAAAAAATCGTTCCAAATGCCATTCCTGAAAACCAAAATAACGTCGTTTTAGTTGATGCGCATTGAATAAGTGCTCGTGATTTATTTAGGCACGGTTGATCTTGGTGTTCCTAAATCCATTCCTAACAATGAAAACAATGTTGTTTTGTTCGAAAATGACGTTGTATTCAGAGGATATAGATGACGATTCTTAAAAACGATTTCATAATATTGTGCCAAAATTATTTTTTATTTTTAATAAAAAATTAAATATTAAAAAAAACGTCGCAGACATGTTAAGGATCAGAGAAAAGTAGACCATAAATTAATTAAGGCAATTGAAAATATATAATTTTTTGAATTAAATTGATACATATTCAGAAAATCGAGTATATTTGTATATATAAGATTGTTAGTCTTACATAGATGTAAGTATCATCTTATACTGTTATATTGGATCGCCTATCAGACCATTCAAAGCTTAATCATGCCGTCAGATACGATTAAATTGACAAAATACTACATTCAATGAAGTTTTGGACATTGTTGTTATATGGATACTCAGTTATTGTATCTAATACACAATCAACTAGGTTAAAATGATGTCGTTGTCCATCCTACCATGTGATGTTACATTAGACCACTAGATATGTTCACATATGTAAATTGTTAGTATGCGTTTAAGTTTGGAATTAATCAGGATGTCGAATATTGAGATATTGTAATCGAAAAGTAAACTAAGAATCTTTTGTTATATTTAGGAACGGTTTTGGGACTCCTTTAGTAACGGTTATATTTATATTCATGTTAGGAGCGGACAGTTCATACATTTAAGAGCGATTTTCTTTAAATTAATTTTAGGAATGGTCAAATATTTAAAAATTGTTCATATATTTGATTCTCCTTCCACTTTTCATTCGGCGTGAAATTAAATTTATTTGAAATTGATTTAGGAATGATCAATGTATTTTTGACCGTTTCTATATTTTGAATTTTCCTTCTTTTTTCTGTAGGATGTTGTAACGTATTTAGGCACAATTTTTATTTTAGTTATGCCCGTCCCTGTTAGTAACGATTTAGGACTGGTTTGGATTACATGAGAATGTTCCAAATTTGAATAATTTTTTTAAAAAAGAATTTATCACTTTTCGCAAATAATAAGTATAGAAATGTTTAATCAGTAATTTTTACAGATGTTTGATTACAGAAACAGTGAACTTTTGATCATAATTATTGTCTTCTTTAGTCTCGAAATCTTTATCAAGCCTATCTTCGTCAGATTCGTCATTAAAGTCACCATTTGTCGGTCTGAATGTACTTGCTCCTTGTTGATTAGCAATAGATAGCCCAACGGCTAATTGTATGCCATTTCGGTCATGCAATGCATATTTATGGTTCTCCGTCAAAACATGTGGAGCATGTATTGTCTCCTCTTCTTGAATGCAACTTTGGTCCATCGAATGTCATTAATGACTCTTCTGGCTTTTGTTTTGCAGATAGACATCCAGTCCACTTTGTCTCTCTTCTGCTAGGGCACTCCGTACAGTATACTTATACTGCTTGTTGTACTAGGATGAATGGTTTGTTCTTTTGGTATACCTTTTTGAAGTTTACATCCACGAGGTAATAACGAGGATGTACCTTCATGCCTCTCACGAGATCGACCTAATGACATTTAAACAAAACGATCTGCATGTTTGGAATAAATGGGTAATCTAACTGAATTATCTCTTCGACAATTCCATAGAAGTCACTGTCCATGTCTGTATATGATGAGCTTTTTGACACATACCTCACAATCCATAGTTGAAGTGCCTACGCTGTGATGCTCAGTATGGAAATTGTACTAAGTCATATAGTAACACGGGAATGTTGTGACCCTAGTAGTAGGACCTCAATAATGCAACTTCAACAAATCGTTATCTGTGTAATTCAAGTCGGATTTCACCTATATTGCATACATTAGAGAAATAATACATTGACGACTAACAGTTGTGGCACAATTCAAAAGAGACAACTTACACAACATTGTACCAATCCTTGAATTGAGTAACAACTAGCTCCTCAATATTAGGGTCCTCCGAGTGGTGGTGCTTGTAAAGTTCATTGAAAAAGAACCTGTATGCCAGAAAGGAATACATATCAACTAATAGGTTAAAAAGTTTAAAAGAGAAAAAGATTAATTTGGTCCAATGAGTTTCCCCATATTCAATTTTAGTCCATTATGTTTACGCATTTTCCAGTTAAGTACAGTAACTTGCAGAATCACTTAAATAGGTCCACAACAACGGTCCCAGTTACGCATTTTACCCCTGAGCAGATTTAAAAGAGTTGTTTTAGTCCATTTACACTAAATTTCTAATTTTTCATCCATGCTCACCAAAATGGTATCAGAGCCCAGGTTTATTGAATAAATATATGATTATGTTGCATTTTGATATTATTTATCCACTAATGGAGGAGATTCTCTGAGAGAAAATGAAACCGAACGAAAGTTCGAGTTACTCTGAAAACAGAGAATATTTACAGATTCTGAAAATACAAAGAAGAGATTTTCTTATGGAAATTCTTGACAAGTGTTACAATGATCCCACGAGGATTGATCCAGAACTTCTCACGCTGGAAGAAGAACAAGAATGGCTGAGAAATTTTGAGGTTGGACAGGTACTACCAGGGAATGCAGTGAGGCGTTTATACTCCAGTGAAGTTCATGGTAGAATCCCAGCTAGGAGAAGCGGAACGGGTAAATTCCTTCCTAATTTCAATTCTAAAAATTATGACTGATTGAAAAGAACTCGAGCCGGATACATCAAAGATCTCCAAAGATCTGAGGGAGATAAAAAAAAGTTAAAGACTATGGACATAGGTTAATCTATATACCTATGAAAATAGAATCTTTGAGCCAAAAGGTGGACGAGGTCCTTATGATCCTTCCCGATCTGCACAAGGGCCTTACAGATCTAAGGGTAGAAATTACAAATTTGAAAAGAAACCAAAGGGAGAACCCTGAGACATCAAGATCTAGACAGGAGTGAATCAGGGACGCCCTTGGAACAATACCTCCTGTACACCAAAAGGGGAAGGCCATGGAGATTCCATAGTCAAAGTCCAGAGAAGATCTGATTATCGCATCTATCAGATCTATAAAATAATGGAGGTAACAAGAGTGGATCTATCATATCTACAAGAATTGGAAGAATCATTTTTCCAACTCGGGATTGTGGATTTAGTCAATATCCAAACAAATGAAATCGCTCCAGCACTACCACCGCCGGAGGGAAGCATATGTTCTAATGATCCTTCATAAGATCAACCGATGAGAGAAAGCGTGGATTTCCACACTAATGCCACTCCAACGTTTGTGGGAACCAGACTAAAGGAAAACCTAGGGAGAAATTTCAAAACGAGTGCCTGAAAATACATCGTGGGTGAGGACCATGCTCCAACCTTTACATCCATATGGCGCTATACTAAACCTGGATATTATTGATTTCTGAAATACTGAGAAATTGATAGACGAATAGGCTGCAGCCATCAAGATAGCAACAACTACCCTAGAGCTCGGTGATCGGACCCATGAAGCTGTAGCTTCTCGGGCAAAGGGTCCATTTCTGTACTGAATACTCAGTAATCGCTGGTTGTCGCCGTAAAGTATAGGTATTGTATGTAGAGTCCTTCAAGAGAAGGCTCTGATACCATGAAAAGGTTCACAAATTAGAGGGAAATGTAGTGATGCCATTCTCAAATCAATATGGAGAAAGCTTGAATTCATTCATCATAAAAAAGAATACAATGGAAGCTAGTGTATAAATACAAGAGAAAGGAATCTAGCTAACAAACAGATTAATAATACAGAAAAGGACAAAATAGCAAAAGTGTACAATAAAGACAAAAAAGAGATAGCTAGTGACCTACTGACCGAGGTCGTAAGCGACCTAAGCAGCGATGCGACCTCGAGCTAGCATTCGTCACAAGATGGGAGAGAAATCAAAATAAATTAATAAATATTTATTATATCAACTGAATAATAATTTAATTTAGTTAACAATTTATAATTATTACAATTAGTTATCATTTATATTCCTAGAGAAATTTAAATTTGGGAAGTGAATTTTAGTATATTAATCTTTAGGTTGTATTTTTAAAAATTATATACTTTTTTGGTATAATGTATTTAAAAGAAAAAGTCCTCTATACAAAATGAGGATGAGAAAACATTTGTTTCTCTTACATACATGTCAAAGAAGGATAAAAAATACCAGCTATAATGCCAAAAATTATTTTTCAAAAAATAGCCAATTTACAATTTAGGCCTGTGGCATACACCCTCGGTTAGTTTCTAGCTACAAAAGAAAATTTCATGTTGTATTTAATATTACACACAAAATTTTTTGTCTACAAAATTAACATAGGAGGATTTAATACAATTCTACCATAACGAAAGTGGTTATTATGCAATTTACCCTAATAATAATAATAACAATAATATAATTGAACACGTCATTCTAAAATTATTCCAAGACCAACTCAACTGATCATCCTTAGCCAACTAATTACGGTGCAATTTGGGTTGGGATATACCCTCGATTTTATTAAACGCCTCTATGACTTTGAATTTTTTAACAAAATTAATTCAAGAAAACTAAATAATAGGAATTTTACAATCGTAGCTTTCAAGACACACACACAAAAAGAAAGAAAAAACAGAGAGTGTGCAATTTGCCAAGCATCCAAATTGAGTCTCCAGTGCCATATGTTATTGTTCTTGTTCAAATAAATTGATTGTTGGTGCTTGACATATTTGGGAAACAGCGTATGAAATGTTAATTGCTATTTGATTAATTAATTTCTGATTTTTACAATGAATTTTAAGTAATTTAATAGCCATATTATTTATTCGTTGCTGTATAAAAAAAGAAATAAATAATTGATCCCTGGATTGTAGTATAACTTAATAAATACTTATGATGATAAAATTAATTATAAAAAATAGTCAATCATATTAATGTAATAATTCAAGTTATTGACCATGATTAATTAACATTTGTCGCTAGTCGGCGAACTTCTGTTTAGCAATCCAAGCATTTTATCATGATTTTTAATTATAGTTAATATTTTCATCTTCATCTGTTGAAAGAACATCAATATATAGTCGAGGTGTAGCTATAGTAAATAATTATTTACCATAAACCACAATAAAATATCATACATTTTATTATTTTTTACTATAAAAAAATTGATTATTCCCTATATTATAAATTACTATGGCTGAAAATCATAGTAAATCAATAACATCTACCACGATCAAATAAAATCGATGTTAAAACTTAACTTTTTACCATAGGTAATCAGCATTCACTCTGATTATACAAACTTAGTGATATTGGCACTAATTATACATCGATAAAATAAATCAAGTTACAATTGTAATATTGGCACTAATTATACAAACTTAGTGACAAAAATATTTATTTTATCACAATAATGAATTTTATGATTTTAATAATTTTTATTATTTTGTAAAAAGATATTATAAGCAAGAATTAGTGAAAAAAATACAATTAGTAACAACAAATAATTAGTTGCCACTATATTGTGTTGTCAATAACTTGTCAATATAGATGTGTTGTTAATTGTATTTACTGATAGTTTTATATACACTTTTTGTCACTAATAATTATATAATGACAAGATAAATAATATTGTTACTTAATATATTTTTTTAAGGATAAATTACAATGGGCACCCTTGAAGTTTGCTATAATTACAAATATATCTTTATTGTTTGAAAAATTACAAATACCTTCTTAAAATTACAAATATCCTAACAAATACCCCCGATAATAAGCTGTCAGAAAGGGGTATTTGTAATTTATCAAACATCGAGGAGTATTTGCATTTAAGGCAAATATCAGGGGAACTCCTTGTAATTTGTCCTATTTTCAATAATGACATTAAAATTGTCAATTCTTATTTTGATAGTAATATCATATTTTCTTGTAATATAATTTAATTATAACAAATGTTCTTAACCTTGCTTGCAAAAAACGACAACTACTAACTGTTGCACAGACACAATTAATTAGTATCTGTTATAATTTTTTATTTTTAATCATAATAATTAAATTTATAATTTTTCTAATACTCGCATATAATAGGGAAAAATATTTTTTTTTAGTCCGTTAAGTATGTCCAATTTTAGTTTTAATCCTATAAGTATGCCCAATTTTTATTAACTCCAGTAACTTGCAAAATTGATTAGTTTTAGTCCTTCGATTGATTGGATTTATAATTTGCACCGGAAAAGTGGCATGGCATGACATCTAGATGCGTTTTTATTGATTTATAATCCTATGTGGCTAAAATTATGATGTGAGAGACAAGTTGGCCATCTTTTGGAGGGAAGAAATGTGACTTTTCTTCTCTCCAAACTTGCACAAAAGATGGCCAACTTGTCTTTCACATCATAATTTTAGCCACATAGGATTATAAATAACAAAAACGCATCTAGGTCATGCCATGTCATTTTTCCGACGCAAATTATAAATCCAATCGATCGGAGGACTAAAACTAATCAATTTTGCAAGTTACTGGAGTTAATAAAAACAATTTTGCAAGTTACTGGAGTTAATAAAAAATGGGCATACTTATAGGACTAAAACTAAAATTGGGCATACATAATGAACTAAAAAAATATTTTTACCCATATAATATAAACTCATACTATGAATCAATACTTCCATTGTGGCAAAAAAAAACTTAAATCATAGGTCCATGTGCAGTTTATTTCTTTTGTTATCTATAAACAAAAGTCACAACTGATGACCATTACAATACATTTGTTGCAACTCACAAAAATAAAAAATACATTTGTTGTAAACATATAACTCAAACAACACAGAAATTGCAAGAATGATGATCCCAATCCAACATGCACAGGATCATCATGCATGCATGCATTATTCTCCAAACATCTGAACATTTAATGCATAATTACACACACACACATGTGGGTCTGTGTGTGGGATTTGGTTTCAGTCTACAGCAAGTTCCATCCTGAGGCCAGCATCACAGTCTCCATCCCCAGCAGAGATGAATGAGTAGACACCGGTGGGATTGAGAGTGAAGGTGAAGCTGCCGCTCACGTCGTTGATTATCGGATCCGAAGCGTTACAAGTCAGGTATGCAGATTGATCCACCAAAGCCACCGTGTGAGGACTCGTGAAATTGAAATCTACATCAGAAAATCCAAACACAATAAGGAGGTATTTGTAATTGTGTCAAACCTCACAAAAGATAGTTGTCGTTTATCCTATATATATTTGTAGAACATTTGTTAGGAATAAAAAATCTAAAGGATAATTATATTTCACTGCCCCCTGAGGTTTGTGTAATTACACAGAATTCTCCTGTCGTTAAAAAATTATATCTAGTATCCTTAAAATTTGCTTTTATATAACAAATAAGTTAATTCGCTAGTCAAAATTTGTCGAATTTGATTATATTGAGAAAAGAATAAAAATTTATATTTATCATCGATTAACTTATATCTATTAGAAGTCAAATATTTTTTTATGACCAAATCTCCCTTATACATTTTCACACATTAATGCATGTTAGGACGTATATCTTCACCGTTGTAAGGGAATTTTATCCATAAAATATTTATTTGACCATCAATGAGTCAATAATAAGTGAATCAAGGGTAAATATAAATTTTCATTTACGTTGCATTTAGATTGGAGGATTTCAAATCCTTCATAATATTTTTTTTCAATATGTTTAGATCGATAATCCTAAATGTAAAAAAATTCAAATTCTTCAATTTTAATTTTGAATTAAGTTTTAATGAATATTAATGAATTTGAAATTTCTTTAAAAAAGAGTCATTTGAAATTCTTTCGTCAAATTTAAATTCATCAATCCAAATATAACCTTAAGTTTTTTCTAAATATCAATAGATTCAGTTAATTTTGACTAACGAAAGGACTTATTTTTTAGATAGACAAGATACAATTTTTTAAATCATAGAGAATTTATGTATAATTACGACGAATCTTAAAGAAATAAAATATAATTATTCTAAATTTTAATGATGCATTAAGGGGTGGGGGTGGGAGTGGGAGTGGGAGTGGGAGTGGGGGTGTTGATTGACTCACGCAAGGTGTCTTGGACATGGAATGTCTTGGAACTGACCCATGCTTCAAAATCAACTCCAAGCGCCCAACCTGCACTGTCACCTACCTCGTAATCCGTGGCCAAAGTAGTGGGAAGAACTCCCACGCTCAATACAAGAAACATCAGCGCAACTTTTGAGGCACAACATCCTCCCATTTTTTGCTTGCAAAAACACCTAATTTACTCTGTCTCTGTGTGTGTGTGTGTCTGTGTTGTGCCAAGAAATGATGGGGAACATGTTTGGAAGAAGGGTTTGTTTATATAGTTGTTGTAAGGGTAATCTCACAAAGTTTGGGGAAGTCTAATCCAAGATTAATTTAATCAGATCAAATTAATTATATAACAGGGATACATGTATGTATATATATATATATATTCATATGTGGATAGCAAGCCGATCATTTGGTTAATATTTAAACAAAAATATCCAAGTATATATTATCGGATCATACACAAGAATTGATTGTCATATTTTATATTAAGACATTATCATCGTATTCTCATGGAATAACTCACAACTCTTCTTAATGTTATTCTAAGGTAAAATTATATTTTTTAAACTGTAAATATAATTTGTTACTATTTTTCGCTCTATAATTTATTTTATTTATATACTTAATTTTTTTTTATAATTTTAATTCTGCATGTTATATATTTGATTATTTTTGATAAATTTAATTATGTATTGATAATTTTAATACTAATAATCTATAGTTACAGAATCAAAATGAGATCTACTTAATGTGAATGGGGCCAAAATATGACTAAATATGATATGTCTAGAACTAAAATCGTAAAAAAAAAGGGGGCTAAATGTATAAATGAAATAAGTTACAAGATGAAAAGTATTGTTGGATATTGAGTCGGGTTAGTGGGCATGTGACCCAATATACATCCATATTTTGAGTAAGAGTTGAGTCTCCCATATTGAGTCGTATTTGATGGCACATGGGATATTAAGAATGACCATATAAGTTAGAACAAACTATCTGTTAACTCGCTAAACTCTACCTTTATGAGGATGATTATGTTAGCTAGAGGTCACTTGATTTACTTGCTAAAGGTCACTATGGAATTCTTTTTAGTGAAAAGAGTTCGCTGAAAAATAAAGAGGATTACTGAAAACCTTTTGCAATAAAGAGTTCTAAATTTCGCGTCATGCAAATACAATTTTTTTACACTATTCCAACCCTTTTCCAATAATCACTTTTGTGATTAATCAAAGTGGTATTTGCTATAACTTTTGATTTTGTGGTGGAAATAAGTTGTAGAAAAAGTTATAATAAAAGTTATGAGTGAGTGAAAATAAAAGTTAAAAGGTAAAAAAAATTGAAGTTCACTATTTGAAAAATAATTAAATGTTTATAATTTCATTAATAAGCAGTAGAAGTTGGTCGTTTATAACTTTTAGTTTAAATAAACTTAATTTAAGAGGTACAAAAGTAGAAACCGTGAAACAAAAATAATTTTTTTAGCCTATTTTCAACAATAAATTTATAATTAAGCACTTATTTTAAATCATTGCAAAATACCCCTAAAATTAATTCTCTCGTGTTCATTATCTTATAATCTATGGGTGATAGTAATTTATTCCCCTGTAATATTGAAAATGAGCACATTCTCGCTTTATGAAAAAAAAAATATAGCAATTTATCCCCCTGTACTTTTTAAAATGAAGCAATTTACCTCCTTATATAGGGAGGTAAATTGCTTCATTTAAAAATCATAGGGGGTAAATTATTGTAGTTTTAAAAATACAAAGAGGTAAATTGCTATTTATTTTCTCATAAGAAGGTAATTTACTCATTTGCGATATTACAACAGGGTTGCTTGCATTTTTGCCTATAATCAATTATCGTGCGATACAACAAACTGGTTAGCCATAAACTCAAATTTTCTCTTGTTTTATTGTTCTTTACGTTTGATTGAGTTAGAACTAAATATTTTATGGAGTTGCAAAGTGATTGATAGAAAACTCCATCACGATTTAAGGCACAATCACAGGAAGGGAGGGATATACAAATTATTCAGTCAAAAGTCAGAGCTTAGAATACATTTGTTTATTGCTATATATTAGGAATTATTCGGTCGCTGTTTGGTCATTAAAAAAAAACCTGTGGAACACAAAATACTATCTTTATTATATTTTTAATAATAAATTGATACGCATTTTGTTTTAAATTAATTATCTTGTTATTAATCTTTGGAGACTAAAATAAAAAATTATAAACTCATTTATTTTTTTAATATATTTTTAAAACTTATAAGATAAGTACATTTTATTTTAAAATTAAGTTTTCAATGAACTTGACTAAAATAAGATATTTGGAATTTGTAAGATATTAGTATTAAGGGATAATTATACTCCCTTCCACTGAGATTGGTGTATTTACATGTAAATTTCTTGTAATTTGAAAAATTACATCTAGTATCCCTGAGGGTTGCTTCCGTCCAACAAAAAAGTATCGCAATTGGTTAAAATTCACTGAATTTACCGATATTAATAGAAAAACTGAATGAAATTTGATATATTTATCCTTGAATGACTTAAAACAAATTTATTGCATATCAAACAATTTTTTTCAGACTAAACTAAGCTTGTAACATTAAAAATATACCTCCTCACATGCATTAATACGTGAAGACGTATGAGGGTCATTTGATCATAAAACAATTTAGTTGACCTGCTATAAGTCAGTTAAGTCAATTGAGGGTAAATATAAATTGGTTTTTAATTTTTTTGTTAATATCAGCAAATTCAGTAAAATTTTACCCATAGAGGAATTTATTTGTCGAACAGAAGCAAACCTCAGGGGCTAGATGTAATTCCCTAAGTACAGGGGGTCTATGTATAATTACACCAAACATCAGGTGAGGAGAGTGTAATTATCCCTAGTATTAATGATAATGTTGTGGAGAAATGAAGGAATATGCCGGAGTTTCGTATTACGAAGTCGAGACAAGAGTTAGACTCTTTTATGTTTAAGACATGTTGAAAAAGAAATCAAGAAGTAAACTCAATTGAGAAGAAGCTAAAGCAGGTGTATGAGTTGCACAGCAGTTTAAAGAAGAAAATTTTTTATGTCTCTCTCAAGAACGGGAATTAAGGTCCCTTATACACAAGGGGAGCCTAACTAACTATAACAACCACTGAGTTGTTATTTCACTTAATGTAGACATAAAAGTGCTATTCCAGAAACACGATTTTTGTAGACAGAAAAAATAAACTAAGTCCAGTAACTACTGTTCTTCTTCTTCCTCTGCTTCTGAGGATTGTTCCAGTGGGAAGTCTAAGGCAACTTGATCATAGATTTTATGACCCCTCTTGAGAGTGACCAAGGATAGCTTGGATCTTAAATGGAGAAAAGAGCTGTCAGGATAATGACTTTGTGAAGGCATCTGCAATTTGTTGTTTTGACACCACATATGTTGGTTGTATTAGTCCCTCCTTGAATTTGTTACGTACCACATGGCAGTCTATTTCAAGGTGTTTTGTTCTCTCATGGAATACTGGATTCGCTGTTATGTGTAGTGCGCTTTGTTGTCACAATAGAAGGGAATAGGGGTCTTGACTTCAATGCCTAAATTCTTCAAAAGGTAAACCAGCCATGTTACTTCGCAGGTGGTTGTGGCCATGCTTCTGTACTCAACTTCAGCTGATGATCTTGCCACCGTCGTCTGCTTCTTGATTTTCCAAGATACGGGAGTTTCTCCCATGAATATGCAGAATCTTGATAAGGATTTTCTTGTCACTCGGCATGCAGCCCAATCTGCATCACAAAAAACACTAAGTGAGAAATCAGTAATTGAGGGGAAGTACAAACCTGTTGAGATGTTGCCCTTCAAGTATCTGACGACATGAATTGCAACCTCCCAATGCTTCTCACAAGGATGTTGAAGGTGCTGGCTTAATTGTTGTACAGTGTAGCATAGATCAGGTCTTGTGAAGCTCAAATACAACAACCTGCCAACAAGCCTTCTATACACTTTTTGTCACTAATAATTATATAGTGACAAGATAAAAAGTATTGTTACTTAATATATTTTTTTAAGGGTAAATTACAATGGGCACCCTTGAAGTTTGCTATAATTACAAATATGCATTTATTGTTTGAAAAATTACAAATACCTTCTTAAAATTACAAATATCCTAACAAATACCCCCGATAATAAGCTGTCAGAAAGGGGTATTTGTAATTTATCAAACAGCGAGCAGTATTTGCTTTGAAGGCAAATATCAGGGGAGCTCCTTGTAATTTGTCCTATTTTCAATAATGACATTAAAATTGTCAATTCTTATTTTGATAGTAATATCATATTTTCTTGTAATATAATTTAATTGTAACAAATGTTCTTAACCTTGCTTGCAAAAACGACGACTACTAACTGTTGCGCAGCCACAATTAATTAGCATCTGTTATAATTTTTTACTTTTAATCATAATAATTAAATTTATAATTTTTCTAATACGTGCATATAATATAAACTCATACTTGGAATCAATCCTTCCATTGTGGCAAAAGAACTTAAAATGATAGGTCCAAGTTGGTGAGTAGAATCTGCATGCATGCATGTGCAGTTTATTTCTTTTTGTTATTTATAAACAAAAGTCACAACTGATCACCATTCCAATACATTTGTATGTAAACATATAACTCAAACAACACAGAAATTGCAAGAAACTAAACATACATACATACATATGCATATATATATATATATGTGTGTGTTTGTGATGATCCCAATCCAACATGCACAGGATCATCATGCATGCATGCATTATTCTCCAAACATCTGAACATTTAATGCATTATTCTCCAAACATCAGTCTCCATCCCCAGCAGAGATGAATGAGTAGACATCGGTGGCATTGAGAGTGAAGGTGAAGCTGCCGCTCACGTCGTTGATTATCGGATGCGAAGCGTCACAAGTCAGGTATGCAGATTGATCCACCAAAGCCACCGTGTGAGGACTCGTGAAACTGAAATCTACATCAGAAAATCCAAATACAATAAGGAGGTATTTGTAATTGTGTCAAACCTCACAAAAGATAGTTGTAGTTTACCCTATATATATTTGTAGAACATTTGTTCGGAATAAAAAATCTAAAGGATAATTATACTTCACTGCCCCCTGAAGTTTGTGTAATTACACACAAGTCCCCTGTGGTTAAAAAATTATATTATAGTATTCTTAAAATTTGCTTCTATATAACAAATAAGTTTATTCTTTAGTCAAAATTCGTCGAATTTGATTATATTGAGAAAACAATAAAAATTCATATTTACCTCCGATTAATTTATATTTATTACAAATCAAATATTTTTTTTTAGGAAAAAATACAATTTTGGTCCAGTTTCTTAAAGACGATGGCAATTTTAGTCCAGTTCTAATTCAAAATAGCGAATCAGGATAATAATTTTAAAAAAATAGCAATTTAATGACAAAATACCCTACTTTTGCCAGAATCGCACATAAATTTGGGGATTTCTCCAAGTAACAGCGAATTGGCGTACGTGGAAGTATTTTTTTAGCCAATGCTTACCCCTTGCCACGTAAGCTTTGGTTGAAAAAAGTACTTCCACGTAAGCTAATTCGCCGGATTTTGGAGAAATACCTAAATTTATGTGGTCACATGCGCATCATGTGTACGATCCGGCAAAATTAGGGCATTTTGTCCTTAAATTGCTAATTTTTAAAAATTTTCTGAATTCACTATTTTCGATTGTACCTGAACTAAAATTACCACACTGCCCCTAAGAAGCTAAACCAAAATTATATTTTTCTCTTTTTTTTATAACTAAATTACCCTTATACATCTTCATACATCAATGCATGTTATGAGGTATATCTTCACCATTGTAAGAGAATTTTAGTCATAAAATATTTATTCGACCTTCAATGAGTCAATAATAAGTCAATCAAGGGTAAATATAATTTTTCATTTAGGTTCCTTTTAGATTGGAGGATTTCAAATCCTTCATAATAATTTTTTTCAATATGGTTGGATCAATAATCCTAAAAGTAAATTCAAATTCTTTCATTTTAATTTTGAATTAAATTTTAATGAATATAAATAAATTTAAATTTTCTTTCAAAGAGAGCCATTTGAAATCCTTTCTTCAAATCTAAATCTATCAATCCAAATATATCTTAATTTTTTTCTAAATATCAATAGATTCAGTTAAATTTAACTAATGAATGAATTTATTTGCTAGATGGAGTAGATGCAATTTTTCAAATCACAAAAAATTTATACGTAATTATGTCAAATTTTAGAGGAGCAAAATATAATTATTCTACATGATGCATTAAGGGGTGGGGGGTGTTGATTGACTCACGCAAGGTGTCTTGGACTTGGAATATCTTGGAACTGACCCATGCTTCAAAATCAACGCCAAGCGCCCAACCTGCACTGTCACCTACCTCGTAATTGGTGGCCAAAGTAGTGGGAAGAACTCCCATGCTCAATACAAGAAACATCAGAGCAACTTTTAATACTAATAATCAAAATGAGATCTATTTAATGTGAATGGGGCCAAAATTATCAATAAATGATTAAATTTATTAAAATAGGACTAAATATAATATGTCTAGAACTAAAATCATAAAAAAGAGAGGGCTAAATGTATAAATGGAATAAGTTACAAGATGAAAAGTGCTGTTGGATATTGAGTCGGATTAGTGGACCTATGACCCAATATATATCCATATTTGAGTTAGAATTTGAGTCTACCAAATACAAATGTGTGTTTTAGTTTATCCATCCTATATGCATTTTTTGACTTACCGGCATTTATATTTCTTCTTTCATATTCGTATTTGATGGCATATAGGGTTTTAAAAATGACCATATAAGCTAGAACAAACCACCTGGTTAACTTGCTAAACTCAACCTTTATGAAGATGTTTATGCTAGCTAGAGGAGACCATTTTTACACTTGCTAAAATGTTATTCTCCCTTTTGGCACGAAAGTAAGAACACAGCTTGTAACACAAATATTAGAACAATTTGGGTAACAGTTCAGTCATTCCAAAAACAAAGGATGGAATATAAGAGGACTGTGATGTCAACGACCTAATTTTATTCCTCAATAATTCCAAAGATCATTCCCATCAGGAACCAATTGTGGGACGGTCATTTTGTCAGCGCTAAATTCTACTTTTTTTTTTTTTTATAGTAAAACTAGTTTGAAAAATTAAAATTCATAAATTAAAAAGTTCGGCCAGGCAGGCGCTAATCTTTTATAAATTTAGTATTTTCAACGATATCTAAGACTACATATGCTATTTTCTTAGATTATAATCCTTAATTGCAAATCCCATATCAAAACGCACCAATTTAAGTGCCAGCACTTTATTTATAGAACCATAATTATATTTTTCAACATAGTAAAAAATGAAATTCATCTAAACCATGATATATAGTAGTGTACACTGGTACTTGGAACATTTTTTTAAATAAACATACAGGGAAAATTATAATTTGATTCCATAATTATAGGGGTGATAATTTGGTAATTAAGTCTTGGAATAATTTAAAAAAAATAAAAAAGAATGGCCAATAAAGATAAATAAAACCCATTAGAAATATTAAATTTGGCCAGAATTTGGTATATACGCCTCACTTGAGTCCTAAATTCTGGGCAAATCTACAATCCCGATAAATTTGGTCGTTAATAGGCCCATTCTTTTAAATTACAGGATCTAAAGGTGAAATTAAATTCTAACAACACTAAAATTATTATTTTTCTATAATTAAGGGACTCAAAAAAGAATGTTTCCGAAACACTTGACAAACATTCCACAATCAAATAAAACATTTAGACTAATTATATGTACGAGATGTAGTGAAATTTTTCATGAAAAGGACGAAAAATATTTTTATTTTACTATTATTGTAATTAATTAATTAATTAATTATTAACTGTGGTGTTGAACCATTAGTTGGAAAACCTTAATATTGCTGAGAGATGTATTACTGTAACAGAATGTTTTTATGGGTTAATAGCAGACACAGCCCAATATATATAAGGGATTTTGCCCTTTGCCCCTCAATCATTTATTTTTACATTCAACGACCCAATCTTTGCATATTATCTTTTTTTCACAGTTTTCAACAAATAAAGATGCAATATTTGATGGCACGCCTATGGTTGAATTTGGAGTTGAGTAAAATATAATTTCAAACTCTAATTCAAAAGAAAAATCTAAAAGTGGGTTTTCATTTTCACCTTTTCTCCCCATGAAAGTCTCACCCTTCAACTACCTTCTTCTCTTTTGAAAATCTATAGAATAAAATGGCCCAAACCAATTCTGGCCTGGGCCCTTCATAACCATTGGACGACAGAGTCACTTATAGCTCAATAGGCCACCTGACCAACCACCCGGCCCAAGAAAGGTTTGACCCACCTACTGGTTTTTTAATACCCTCTCTCTCTCTCATTCAATCCAGCCCTAACCCTAATCCCCCTCACCCCGCCATCTGTCTCGCTCTCTCTCTTCTCCCTCAATCGACCTTTTGGGTCTTCCCCCTTTTCCCTCGTTTTCTTCTGTTCCTTTTTCGTTGGCTATTACCAGCCATTTAGTGGCCAGCCTTTTAAATGGCTGGTGTTGAAATGGTTCGACGGATAACAGAAACAACCCCATCTTCTTCCTCCTCCCCTTTTTCTGAAACTTAACCAGTTCTTCATGCTCTAAAGTTTGAAGGTACTAGGTTAACTAATAGCTTTAGTGGCCTAGCCTTTGTGGTTCTATAATAAAGCCTTTCGTGAAAATCTTTGGTGGTTCTGTGATTTTAAGCCTTCGTGGTTTAGGCCTTTGTAGCTCTGTATTGTGGCCTTTGGCCATTGTGGCTACTGGATCTTGGCTATCTGAGCCTTTATCCCTGATATTTGTTATATGGATTATATCTCTTTGATTCTGCAGTTCTTAGGATCAAGTATTGTGTTATTCCTTTTACTTGTAAGATGTGCCGTAATTTTGTACAGGGGTTTGTTCAATCCTAAAGGCCTGTAATAATTTTAAATTTCTGTATTATTTGTTGGAACTGGTGACCAATCCACACTTTACAGTGGTATCAGAGCCCTGGGTTAAGTTTCTGGCTCAAAACTCCACCAAAATGATAATATTGTTCCAATCCCTACTACAGTAGTTTATTTTTTCTTTTAAGTAATCCCCTGCCCCAAAAACTTTGCTATTGTCCTCACCTAGCCGTGCTTTTGAAGCCGTCGGTATCTGGCTTAAGGGATAGTTTAAGGCCCTAATTTTTATTTACCTGTGCTTATTATCTCTATTCATATTTTTGTGATATTATCTGTGATTTTTTGCTCTATCTATTTGAATGGTTGGATATAATCTACAATAATTTGATGGAAAATTTGATTTTTCTATATGGCAACTGAAAATCAAAGGTATATTAGTTTAACAAAAAATTTTTAAAGCCATAGATGAGAAATATGCTAAAAAAATATTTTTGAAGAAAAACGACTTGAAAACCATGAATATGCTTATTCTTCAATTATTTTAAATCTTTTTGATTCTATGATAAGGAAAGTTGGTAAACAAAATTCTGTCAAAGAACTTTGGGAAAAACTAGAAGAACTTTTTACTGAAACCTTTCTTCCTAGTAAATTGTTTCTACTTGAAAAAATTTTTAGATATAAACTTGATTTATCTAAAAATATTGAAGAAAATCTTGATGATTTTACAAAATTAATTCAAGATATTAAGTTAATAGGAGACAAAAGTATAGATGATTATTCACCTATTGTCTTGCTAAATGCTATACCAGAATCTTATGGGGATGTAAATGCTGCCATAAAATACGACAGGCATAATGTTAGTCTTGAAATTGTAATTAGTGGCTTAAAAAGTAAAGAAATGGACTTCAAAACTAATCAACTTAGTCAAAGCCATAGTGAAGTAAAAATTATGTTAGAGAAAGACCTAAAACTAGGAATTCTAATTATAAATTTAGAAAACATAGTAAGAGTCGAAGCAAAAGTAGATGAAAAAGTCCCTCTATGTCTAAAAACATTGATAATAAAAAGAATGATGAAAAAAAATCAAAGAAAGATTTTAGGTGTTATAATTGTGGAGGAAGGGGTCACTTTATAAAAGATTGCAAAAATCCTGAAAAGAATTTTCAAAAAGACTCAGCAAATATGTCTAAAGAAACATTAGATGAAGTGTATATGGTTTTTGATATAAATTGTGTTGAAAATTCTTTGAATAAATTTGAATGACTTATTGATCCTGGATGCACTTTTCATATGACTCCATATAAAGAAATTTTGATGAACTATAAACCTGAAAATTTAGGGTCAGTGTCTATGACAAACCAAAAATTATGTGATGTGCTTGATTTTGGAGATGTTTGTCTAACCTTTGAAAATGGTTCAGAATTACCCTTAAAAATGTAAGGCATGTCCCTGACTTAGCTCATAACTTAATCTCTTGCTTAGCCCTAGAAGAAGAAGGTTTGGAAGGGAGATGGGAGAAAGGGGTCATGAAAATTAAGAAGGGCTCTCTTACCATTTTTAAAGCAAAAAGAAAAAGAAACCTTTATTTATGCACTGTCAAATATGACTCTTTTGCTGGAAATGTTTTAAAAGAAAACAAAATTGATTTATGGCATAGGAGACTTGGCCATATTAGTCTTCGAGGACTTGAATTATTGCATAAGAATGGTTTCGTGCATGAAAAACCTGCAAACTTAAGCATCTGTGATGAGTGGATTTTAGGAAAACAACATAGGGTGCATTTTCCCTCATCACTTTCCTCAGGTCCCTCTTTTCAAATTGCATTTTAGACTATGTGCATGCAGATGTTTGGGGCCCTGCCAATACTGAGACACATGGAGAAAATAAGTATTTTCTTTCTATTATTGATAACTTTTCCAGAAAAGTTTTTGTTTTTCTTATGAAACAAAAATCTGAAGCTTTTGACAAATTTCAAAACTTAAAAAATCTTGTTGAAAATCAAACATGAAGGAAACTTAAAGCCTTACAAACTGATAATGGTCTAGAATTCTACAATAAATAATTTTTTAATTTATGTGATATCTTTGGAATTAAAAGACATAGGACAACCCCCTACACCCCCCAACAAAATGGTGTAGCAAAAAAAAATGAATAGGACTTTACTTAATAAAGTAAGATGTCTACTTATTAATTTGGGATTACCTAAATCCTTTGGGGGAGAGGCTTTATTAACTGCTGCATAGTTAATTAATAGGTCTCCTTCTGTCCCCCTACTTGGTATAATTCTAGAAAATATTTGGTCTAATTTTTATGTTGATTTTACTTCTCTTCGCATTTTTTTTTGTTCTGCATTCTGTTTAACAAATGGTGATAAGTTAGACCCTAGATTTAAAAAATGTGTGTTTATTGGTTATCCTCAAGGTGTTAAGGGTTATAGGCTTTGGCTTAGAAGCCAACCTCGGTTCAAAGTAATAATAAGTAGAGATGTAATTTTCAATGAATCAGAAATGTCATGTTTATCAAACTCACCTAAGAACACTGAAATTACAGTATTGAGAACACCATTAATAAGGTGGAACTAACTAATGAGGATAACCAACAAGGGGTAGATGATAGAAGAAAATCAAGATAATGAAACTTTAGAAAATGAAAATACTGAAACTATTGGGTCCTCTGAAAATAACTATCAACTTGTAAGAGATAGAGAACCAAGGGAACGTAGGATTCCCTCTAGATTTAAAGACTACCAGTTAGCACTAACCACAAAAAATTGTGAATCAACTATTTATGAAGAAGCCATTGAAAGTTCTATTTCCAAACAATGGATTTCAGCAATGAATGAAGAAATCAAGTCTTTACAAGATAATAAAACTTGGGTTTTGGTTCCAAAATCTAAAAACCCCTCTGTGATTGACTGTAACTGGGTTTTCAGAATCAAACAAGAAAATAATTCCACTAGGTTTAAAGCTAGGCTAGTAGCAAAAGAGTTTACCCAAAAAGAAGGCGTCGATTACACTGAAATTTTCTCCCCTATAATTAAATTTACTACTGTATTTGAATTATTCTTGCTTTAGCTGCACAGTTTGATTGGAAACTTAAATAGATGGATATTAAAACTACCTTTTTGTATGAAAATCTGGAAGAATAAATTTATATGTCTCAACCTTATGTTTTTATGATAAGAAAAATCCTGACTTTGTATGTTTACTTAAAAAATCTTTGTATCGATTGAAACAGTCCCCCCAGATAGTGGAACAAAAAATTTGACCAGTTTATGCACTCCTTAAATTTTAAAATTGTGCTTATGATCCTTGTTTATATTACAAGTATGAAATAATGTACCTCTATTTTGTTCTATACGTGGATGATATGCTTATTACTAGCCCTAGTCTTAACATGATCGAAGGCCTGCAAAAAAACTTATGTAAGAATTTTGAAATGAAAGATTATGGTGATGCCAAGAAAATTCTTGGGATGAATATTGAAAGAAATCGAATCAAATCCACTATTTTCTTAAATAAAAATTCTTACATTCAAAATATACTTAAAAAGTTTTCTATGGCAAAATCAAAACCTTCCTCTGTTCCCTTAGCCTCACAGTTCCAATTAAGCAAAGACCAGTGTCCAAAATCAGAACTTGAAAAAGAACGTATGAAAAATGTTCCATACTCTAATGCTATAGGATCAGTAATGTAATTAATGGTCAGTACTAGACCAGATATAGCATATATTGTCAGTTGTCTTAGTAGGTATATGTCAAATCCTGGACCACCATATTGGGAAACCCTAATATGGCTCCTTAGATAATTAAATGGAATTGTTAATACTGGAATAACCTTTTCTAGGAACCCAAATGAAGTCAGATCAGTAGGATATGTAGATCCAAACTATGCTAATGATAGAGATAGCAAAAAATCTACCACTTCTTACTTATTTACTATTTGTGGAGTATGCATAAGTTGAAAATCCCAACTTTAAAACATTGTTGCACTTTCTACCATAGAAGCCGAATATATTTTCTATAGCTGAAGCTATAAAAGAAGTTATTTGGCTAAAAGATTTACTCAAAGAAATTGGATTTCTAAAGCACAAACTAATCATTTTCTCTAATAGTCAGTATGGGATTCAACTATGCAAAAATTCTGTCTTTCATTACAAAACCAAACATATTGATGTCAAATATCATTTCATAAGGGATATAGTTAATTAGGATTTAATTAGTCTTGAAAAAATTAAATCTGAAAAAAATCCAACTGATATAGGCACGAAGCTTACCCATTGAAAAATTTAAAACCTGCCTTGATATTCTTAACATATGAATTACCTTTGCTTCTAACCTTTTCTTTTGCAAGAAAAGTTGCAGGAACAAGACAAATGGCAGTGATGAAAGCCTTAGTAAGATCCACCATCTTGGTTTGGACCAAGGTGGAAAATGTAGAATAAAATGGCCTAAATCAATTATGGCATGGGCCCTTCAAAACCACTGGATGGCTAAATCACTTATGGCCCAATAGGCCACCTGACCTACCAACCCGGCCCAAGCAAGGTTTGACCCGCATGCTGCCTTATTAATACCCTCTGTCTCTTATTCACTCCAAACCTAACCCTAATCCCCCTCACCTTGCATTGTCTGTCTCTTCTCTCTTCTCCCTCAATCGACCCTTTGGGTCTCCCTCCTTCTCCCTCGTTTTCTTTTGTGACTGTTCATTCTCCGATGGTTATTATCAGCCATATAATGGCCAGCCTCTTTAAATGGTTGGTGCTGAAATGGTTTGGCGGATAACAGAAACAACCCCATCTTTTTCCTCCTCCCCTTTTTCTGAAACTTAACCAGTTCTTCATGCTCTAAAGTTTGAAGGTACTAGGTTAACTAATAGCTTTAGTGGCCTAGCCTTTGTGGTTCTGTAATAAAGCCTTTCGTGGAAATCCTTGGTGGTTCTGTGATTTTAAGCCTTCTTGGTTTAGCCTTTGTAGCTCTGTGATTTCAAGCAATCGTGTGATTTGAAGTATTGTGGCCTTTGGCCATTGTGGCTACTGGATCTTGGCTATCTGAGCCTTTATCCCTGATATTTGTTATATGGATTATATCTCTTTGATTCTGTAGTTCTTAGGATTAAGTATTGTGTTATTCCTTTTACTTGTAAGATTTGCCGTAATTTTGTATAGGGGTTTGTGTAACCCTAAAGGCCTGTAATAATTTTAAATTTCTGTATTATTTGTTGGAGCTGGTGACCGATCCACACCTTACAAAATCTCTAACAATTTCACACAAATCTCTCCTAAAATTGCCTTTATTCTATTTATTAGATGAAAAATCAAAATTAAATTCTAAATTTTAAAAATGCAAAATCAAGTTCTGAATATGATTTTTTTTGTTGTGAAATTTTGATGATAACAAAAGATACTTTTCTCGTAGCAAATATCCATGTGAGGCTATGACTCGATAATTGTGGTAAAAATTGGCAATTTTTGGTACTTTCTTTTTGCTACAAAAATAATCTCGTAACCGAAGCCAATGATTCGTAGCAAATGCACTTTTTCTATGAATTTTTTTCATGGTGAAGCATTTGCTAAGTTAATATTTCCCACAACCAAAATTCATAGTGAATTCGTAGCAAAAGGTTTTTGCTACAAATTTTGGCTTTTTGCTACAATTTGTGCAAGGTAGCTAAAAGCCTTTTTTCCTGTAGTGATTCCCCCTTTTTGGTTAAGAAGAATGCAGTTGAAGGGCGCAATACAAGAAATATAATATTTAATTATGATTAATTGCAATGGTTAATAATAAATATATGTAGCAAATTGTCATTGATCACAACTACATAATGGTTGTTAGTCGTGAATTTTGCAAGGGTGGCTAAAATATTTGTCATGGCTAAAAGCCATAAAAAATGCTTTTTACCATAACTCTTAACTGTTGCAAATAACTTTTTCATAGTGAAAAACTAATTTTTTGTAACTAATTTTATTTAACTGTAATTAATAATAGTTAGTTACCATATTTTTTAACTATAGCATTAATATTATAACTAGTAGTAATTGTTTTTCTAGTGGTGATAATGAAGAGGGGGAAGAAAGAAAATTAAGGAAAATTTACACCACACACACACACACATAGAGAGAGAGAGAGACAGAGAGAGAGAGAGAGATGAAAAATAGGAAAATCTACAGACCTTCCTGGTGTTTCCAAAGTGAAACAACAAAGCTATTAAACGGGCTCTCAATATGTTGAATTCATAATGCTGACACAATCATTCCTACTGATACAGCTGCTCCTGAGGTTGAAGGTGTCGGCGGTAATGCAGATATATTGGATAGGGGATAGACAAGATGACTGCAGAAGTCGTGTTTTACATTCATGCATTTTCATTATGTAAATACATTAGATGTTTTTCCCTATTGTCATCTTGTGTCATTTATACGTTCATTGATTGGGCCACGTCATTTTGTTGATGGTTAGAGTTGGTTAAAAATAAGGCAGTGCCTCTTCTGTATTTAAGAGTTGGCTTCCTCTTTTCTCTTTCCGTCGTTTTTCTTTGAGTTTACAGTTTACAACATGGTTATTCAGCCTTCATCTTGAAGGTCTCGACATGTTGAGTGTGTTTATTTGCAATTTACAAGCAGTGGAGTTGCTGGTAAGAGTTTGTGACTATGGCAGAAACAATTGTGACAGAAGCTGTTTGTCGAACTAAGGAAGTAGGGGAGGATCAGTTTGAGAAGGCAGTGTTGTATTTACATCTATTAGATCACTCAGGATTCGTATGAGCTTCCTTACCTCTTGATGGATCTAATTTTATAGCTTGGAGCAAATCCGTGTATGTTTCACTTGAATTCAAGTTGAATCTTGGATTTATCATTGGCACATTTCCTTGACCAGCGGTTTGATCGACAAACTTCGAATAGTGGAGATGGGTAGATCTTATGGCTCCTTCCTGGCTTTGGAATTCAGTTTCTAAAGAGATTGTCGAAGCCTTTATGTACACTGGATCTTCGCACGAGCTGCGATTGGAACTTCAGGCTAGGTATGGACGCAACAACGGTCCTATGGTATACCAGATCCAACAAGAAATCTTCTCTATATCATAAGGAGATTTCCCTCTCACTGCTTACCTAGCAAAGGTGAAAAAATTAATTTAATATCACCTGTTTGGACCTACGCCTAAGTGCACTTGTGGGGGATGCACTTGTGGAATAAATAAGGCTATTACATACTTAAGTGCATTGACTCAACTGATGCAGTTCCTCATGGAGAGCTTTGATAGCAAACACAGTCAAGTATTGATGATGGATCCATTACCGGACACTGAAATGCTTACTCTATGTTTTTCACTGTTGAGAAACAGAGGTCTGTACATATCAACCTGGCTGATTCTACTAACCATACTGCCTATCAGCTTTCCATGAAAGACAATAGGCGAGACAGTGTTGATAGATACATACAAAGGAAGAAGCCTTTTGTGGATAAGAAAAGCTTGGTATGTTACAAATTGTCACGAGTCAGGACATTCGTCGGACTCATGTTTCTAGCAACATGGTGTACGAGATTGGTAAAAGTCTTTGAGTGATACAAAAAAGGAGCAAGTAGTAGGAAGTTTGTAGCGAATGTGGATGAAAATCCTGAAATGCAGCGACTAGAAAGAAGGCACCTACTGAAGCAAATGTTGCAGATTTATTTTCAAAACTGCTGAAGTTAGTGAAGCATAGAGATTTTCCTTTAGATCCTATCACACATCTTGTGAACTTTGCTCGATGCGATGATGAGTTTGCAGGTAATGCTTCTAACCTACTGAAATTGATTTGAGTTGCAGAGCTACGAACCACATCTATGCAAATATTACACTCCTCCAATCCTACTCTAAACCTACACATTCCCAAATTATCCACTTACTTGATGGTTCAAAAAAGATTGTATTGCATACTGGCATTATACAATTATCAAATAAAATCACTCTGAATTTTGTCCTATACATACCTGATTATTCAGTGAATTTGCTAGTTCTGAGTCAGTTATGCATAGATACTTCATACACCTTTTCTTTCTCTCAAGATTGTTATATTTTGCAAAACTAGGTTACTAAAGAAACCCTAGCCGTGGCATCCACATTCAAAAATATTTATGTTCTAGAGCAACATATTCATAGAATTCCTAAGGGCCTCTTTATTATTTACTTATATATCTTGTTCTGCTTCAGCTCTTTCTAATAAACTTGTATGGCATAAGAGCTTGGTTCATGCCTCTATGCCCACAATAAAATGTATTATGGCCTTAAAATTATTTGGTGGTTCATTTGAAGTTGCTTGTGATGTATATCCCATGGCCAAGCAATCTAGAATTTCTTTTCCTCTAAGTGGTTCTCAATCCTTAGCTCCCTTTGATCTAGTTCATGTTGATCTTTGGGGTCCATATAAAGAGCATATGATCTCATGTTCCAGTTACATTCCGACAATTCTTGACGATCACAATAGATCATTATGGACATTTCTTCTTAAACTCAAGTCCTTAGTCCCTATTACTCTTTCAAAATTCTGTACAATAGTACATACTCAATTTAAAAGAAACATCAAAGTGTTCAGATTTGACAATGGATCTGAATTTGTGAGCAAAGAATGCCACTCTTTATGTCAAAATCTGGTAATCATCCACCAAACATCCTGCACTTATATCACACAACAAAATAGTAGAGTTGAGAGGAAACATAGGCACTTTTTGGATGTGGCTAGAGCCCCCATGTTTCAAGCTTCACTTCCCGTTAAATTCTAGAGTGATTCCATTCTTACAACTACTTTTTTGTTAAATAGAACTCCAACTTAAACACTAAATTGGTAAACTCCCTACCAAATGTTGTATGGCACTACTCCCTTACCTACTGTTCCTTTCACCCCTGAGTGTCCTCAGCTTAACTCACCAAGATCCCCATACTTCTGACCTTTAGCACCCAATTAGCCATCCTCCAATTCCTCTAGATTCTTCCTCATCCTCCAATCACACCACTATTCCTTCCTTACCCTATGCTCCACCTTCCAAAACGTCAAACAGAACTACTCAAAAACCTATTTGGTTGAATGATTTCGTCAGTAATCTTCATAATCCTTCCCTTTTACACTCTAAAAATACTCCATATATGTTATTTGTGGCTTTATTATCAATCTTTCAAGAGCCTAAATCATTTGCAGAATCTGACAAGCATTCGAAATGGAGGGAAATCCATGTAGGATGAGATTCATGCTTTTTGAAAAGAACAATACCTGGCACCTCACAACATTACTGACAAAGAAGAAGACAATAGGATGTAAATGGGTCTATAAGACAAAATTGCAGGCTGATGGAAGTGTGGAGAGATATGAAGCTAGACTGATTGCAAAAGGGTATAATAAAGTGGAAAGGGTTGTTTATACTGAGAGTTTCTGTTAGAAACCTCACTAAACATCAAAAGTTTGCTGAGTGTGGACGAGAAGAAAGCAAGAAGAAAGTTCTGTTTCATAGCTGAAAAAATATCAGACTGTATTACTCCAAATGTGGTTCGAACTTGCGTTTAAATACAGAGACTTCAACTGACTCAATGCGAAAGACTTCAGAGACAGTGACTTAGTAAAAAGGTCAACCAGCTGCAAAGAACTACGAATGTGCGAAGGAGCTAAGAATCCATCTTTGTAGGCAGTGCGAACTACATGGCAATCAATCTCAATGTGCTTCGTACGCTCATGGAAAACGGGGTTGGCCATGATATGTAAAGCGGCTTGATTATCACAGAACAAACGCACAGGAAGAGATAATTTGATACCAAAATCAGACAACAAATAGGAAAGCCACTTAAGCTCACAAACTGTCGACGCCATACTTCGATATTCTGCTTCGGCGGTGGAACGTGAAACTGTGGACTGTTTTTTTGTCTTCCAAGACACCAAGGCATCTCCCAAGAAAATGCAATAGCCTGTGAGCGAGCGGCGTGAGTCAGTGCAAGACGCCCAATCGGCATCGCAATAAGCCGTCAATTCAAAAGAACATGTGGCAGGAAAAAACAGCCCTTTGGATGGCTCTCCCTTAAGGTAACGAACAACATGTAGCGCGGCCTTCCAATGAGCAACACACGGATGATTCAGAAATTGGCTAAGCTGTTGTACCGAGTGCGATATGTCAGGACGGGTGAAACCCAAATACAATAATCGGCCAATGAGTCGTCGATACTGATCCGGTTGTGGAAGTAGAGCACCAAGTCACCACTAAGTTTAAGGCCAAACGGAAGAGGAGTGCTCGCAGACTTTGCAGACATCATCCCAGTATCACGAACGATATCGTGAACGTATTTGGTCTGAGCAAGATAAAGACCATCAGAATTGCAAGCAATTTCGAGCCCCAGAAAATAACGTGCGTCACCAAGATCTTTGATGGTGAAGAGTGAATGTAGATAGGTCTTGACAGATTGAATAAGCTCCAAGGATGGGGCTGTAACCACGATGTCGTCAACATAAACTAGAAGAGCCACTAGGCCACTATCCGTCATCTTGGTGAAGAGGCAATGATCATAGGCCGACTGAGAAAAACCAAAGTCTGTAAGCTTAAGCGTGAGCTCGACGTTCCATTGTTGAGAGGCTTGCTTCAAGCCATAGAGGGAACGCTCCAACTTGCAAACAAGGCCAGGTTGAACAGAGTATCCTTCCGGTGGTTGCATATACAAATCCTCCTCCAAGTAGCCGTGCAAAAATGCATTATTCACGTCCATCTGCTGCAAGGGCCACCCATAAGCAGCTGCTACAGCGAGAAGTACACGCACTGTGACCGGTTTTGCAACAGGAGAGAAATTGTCCGTATAATCCACCCCGGCTATCTGTGAAAAACCCTTCGCCACCAGGCGAGCTTTGTATCTTTCCACCGAACCATCTGCCCGCAACTTCGTTTTATACACCCACTTGCACCCAATCGGTCTCTTTCCAGCTGGTAGAGGAACAAGAGACCATGTATGGTTGTTCTCCAAAGCAGTGATTTCAGCTTTCATTGCATCGAGCCACTCTTGATGCTGCATCGCCTCTTGATATGACTTAGGCTCCTGCAAAACTGACATAGAGGCTACAAAGGATGTATATGCGGCATTACATGGATGAATGATGCAAGAGTTAGTGACATTAGAAACAAAATCCTCAAGCCAAATTGGCTTTCGAGAAATTCTATTTGAACGACGAGGAACAGGGGAAATAGCACGAGTGGAGGCGTCTATAGATGGTAGTGGAGACACACGCTGTGAATAAGGGGACTGAAACACAACAGGCTGAGGAGAGAACAAGGAGGAAGGAGACGAAACCGCATCAACGTCTAGTGAAACTAGAGGCAACGGAGGTGAGGTAGGCTGAGGAGAGAACAAGGAGGAAGGAGACGAAACCGCATCAACGTCTAGTGAAACTAGAGGCAACGGAGGCGAGGGATTAGAGGAGGAAACGTTCTGCGAGAAAGGGAACACTCCTTCGTAGAATTGGACATCCCTGGAAAACAAAACAGAACGTGAGTCTAAATCAAATAACTTGTATGCCTTTTGGTGCATCGAATAACCTATGAAGACACACTTTAAGGCTCTAGGATGGAATTTTGATTTATGAGGATTTAAATTGGTAGCAAAACATAGTGAGCCGAAAACCCGCAAGTGGTTATATGTAGGAAGGTATCCATGGAGTAATTCAAAAGGTGTTTTCCAATGTAAAAGTTTACTAGGAGTTCTATTAATCAAGAATGTGGCAGTAAGGATGGCGTCTCCCCAGAATCTTATGGGAAGAGATGCCTGGAAGAGTAAGGCCCGAGCGACATTCAACAAATGCCTGTGTTTTCGTTCGACTCGACCATTTTGCTGAGGAGTGTATGTGCAGGAAGACTGATGAATGATTCCTAAATCAGAACAAAGAGTTTGACAGTCGTGATTAAAGAACTCCGAACCATTGTCAGACCTTAAGGTTTTAATGGAACGCTTAAACTGGTTAGAGATTAGAGAACAGAAATGCTTCAAGGTAACAGGGACTTGGGATTTTTGTCTAAGGATGAAGGTCCAAAGACACCGTGAATAATCATCAAGCAACGTTAAAACGTATGTACCCCCCAACAGATTAGAAGCAGCATACGGTCCCCATAAATCCATATGCACTAGTTCAAAAGGTGTATTAGAATAAGAGGAGCTAACGGGAAAAGGTACACGAGATTGCATAGCTTTATGACAAACATCACAAGGAGTTTTATCATTATCAACACTAAAGACAATATTTTTGATGTGTTTGACAGCTTGTAAAGAAGCATGCCCTAGACGTTGATGCCACAAAGTTTGGTTGTCAGATTGTGTGCACGACATGGCAAGACCACTACCAACACTATCCATGGCAGAAGCAAAACTGGGATGAGGTCTGAAAATGTATAAGTTCTTGAACAAATGAGCTATGGCCAGGCTCTTCTTACTGTCCTGGTCCTGCAAAAAACATGATTCTTTAGTGAAGAGAAGCTGAAAAGAAGTGTGAGTACAGAGTTGGCTGACAGATATTAGGTTGACAGAAAATTGAGGCACAAAAAAAACATTATGTAGTGTGATTTTGTCGCTTAATTGAACACTGCCCACATATGTAACAGCACTTTTCGAACCATCTGGTAAATGGATGAAGTGAGGAGTAGCAGGTTTAGCAAATGAATGAAAAGATGCAATGTTCGCACATACATGATTGGTAGCCCCCGTGTCAATGATCCAAGAGCTTAAATCAATACCATTGGCTTAGCGGTATTACCTGCAAACTCCTCTTCAAATTGTACAAAGTTTGCGTGGCTAGTGATAGGATGTAACAGCATTTTTCGAACCATCTGGTAAATGGATGAAGTGAGGAGTAGCAGGTTTAGCAAATGAATGAAAAGATGCAATGTTCGCACATACATGATTGGTAGCCCCCGTGTCAATGATCCAAGAGCTTAAACCAATACCAGTTGGCTTAGCGGTATTACCTGCAAACTCCTCTTCAAATTGTACAAAGTTTGTGTGGCTAGTGATAGGATCCGAGGGAGCATTCACCTTTGTCAACAGCTGAATCAATTGAGTCATCATTCTCGTGGCATTGTCCGGCACTCCTTCATCTTTAACATCAATATTAGCTGTAAAAGCTCTCCCCTTTTTCTTCTTTTCATTGAGCGATTTATACCAATCAGGTATTCCGTGCAACTGGAAGCAAGTGTCCTGCCCATGTCCGGGTTTGCGACAATGTGAACAAACCACAGTTCGTCTTTCTGCTGCAGTAATCCGCTGTCTTTGTGCATATTTTCCATCATCTCTCTTACTGCCTTTAGAGAATAGTTGATAGGCTACATTATTGGTGTTCATTTCCATGGAAGTGTGTATCATTCTCTGTTGTTCAACAGCATAAACTATTGAAAAAGCTTTCTCTACGGTCGAGCATGAGAATCTGACTGCGTTCGTTGCTAAAAACCTCATGAAGCCCCATGAGAAACTGCATTAATTGCGTCAGTGAAGCAAGTTGATCAATCTCCTCATTAATCCCACAAGTACATCCTCCACACTTACACCTCGGTGGAGGAGCCAAGCAATTAAGCTCATTCCAGAGTTTCGTGACCTTTGTCAAGTAGGCGGTAAGGCTCAAATCCTGCTGAGCGACCGAAGAGAGCTCCCTCTGCAACTGGTATATTAAAGGTCCATTGCTTCGTCCGTATCGCGCCTGCACTGCTAGCCAAAGTTCACGCGAGGTGCTGCAGTACATGAAGGACTCTACTATGTCCTTCGACATGGAGTTCCAAAGCCATGAAGTGACCATCAAATCGACACGCCTCCACTGCTCAAAAATAAGTGAACCAGGAGCTGGTTTTGAGAACGAACCGTCTATGAAGCCTAGCTTCATTTTCGTTCCAAGAGATACATATACTGCTCGCTGCCACACCAAAAAATTCGTACCATCTAGCGGCGAAGATGTTAACGCCAGCTGCGAATGCTCAGAAGGATGAATGAAAAGCATGTCCTTCTCGTACTGAGACGATGCTTCACCTGTTCTGTGTCCCATAGTCGACGAGGCTGCTTCATCCGCCATTCTGAATCAAAATCAATAAGGTATGCAATCACTGCAATGAGGTAACCTAGAGACCTTCACGTAGAAGGCTCTGATACCATGTTAGAAACCTCACTAAACATCAAAAGTTTGCTGAGTGTGGACGAGAAGAAAGCAAGAAGAAAGTTCTGTTTCATAGCTGAAAAAATATCAGACTGTATTACTCCAAATGTGGTTCGAACTTGCGTTTAAATACAGAGACTTCAACTGACTCATAACCGTCTACAACTACCTAACTGACTCAGCTATGACGTGGACCAATCATCCACAAAATAAATGACGTGTATGCCACACAACAAATACAACACAAAATAGAAGAAGCGTGTGATGAATGACACGCTTCTACCCGGCATCGAACAGAAAGGAATCAGCAACTTCATCATCATCTTCTTTGCTGAGTTCTGTATCAGCAAAGGCAGCAGTAGCAGCAGCAGAGGAAGCAGCAGGTACTGGAGACTTCAAGGATGTAGCATTCTCAATAGTTTCTCCCTAGTAACTAAGGAAGTGATTGTACATATTTTCTTGTCCATTGCTGCAACAAATAACTAGCCTTTACAACAATTGGATATCAACAATGCTCTACTCTATGGTCACTTGGAAGAGGACATCTATATTGTGCCCCCAGAAGGATATCCCGTGTAATCAACAATGGTTCGTAAGCTAGAGCGATCCCTATACGATCTGAAGCAGGCTTCCTGGCAGTAGAATGTGGAGTTTACACTTAAGCTTCAGGAGTTTGGCTTTGTGCAGTCTACAAATGATTACTGCCTTCTCACCATGACTACTGAACATGGACTTCTGGCCCTCTTTGTGTACGTGGATGATATTTTACTTATAGAACCATTCATTTCTGACATTCAGAGTGTCAAGTCCTATTTGCAGGATATCTTTACAATTAAAGACATTGGGGATGTCAGATACTTTCTTAGGCTGGAAGTTGCTAGAATTACCACAAGGATCTAAGTTTCTCTGACTACGTACATTCTAGATATTATTAAAGACACTAGTTTACTACATGCAAAATCAGTCTCTACACCATTCCTATAAGGTTCGAAACTCAATTCATATTGTGGAGCTTTATTACTGGATCCAAATTCTTATAGGAGTTTGGTTGGTTGTTTTTTATAATTGGCCTTTACCAGACCGAACATCTCTCATAACGTTCAACAACTGAGTCAGTTTCTAACTCATCCGTGTGATGCGCATTGGGCAGCCGCAGTTCATGTGGTCAAGTTTATTATTGGGTATAAATTAAAATTATGGTGAATAATTATTACTAGTAATTTATGTCATACCCTATCTGTGTGCATTATTTTTTAATATTATTTAAAATAAAAGTTTTATTACTTAATAAAATATGTACAAAATAATATGTAGATATTAAATTTATAATAAAGTGGGGACACAAAAAAAAGATGGATGAAGAAAAAAAAACAATAACTATCAAAAGATATTGGGGGTGTAGGAAGTTAGATAAATAAATAAATCTTAGTTAAATATCTAGAATATAACTAGTTGTTGTGGTACTTAATTCCTATGTGTATATAATCAATAATTGTTTACGAGTTAAAATATACTATAAATAGGAGTAAAATATATAAACCAGTATATTACATTAATAAAAAAGAAAGCAAGGAAGGAAGGAAGGAAGAATGTTTTATCAAGTCATATAAATTTTAAAAAAGTTGAATAAGTTAGTTATTTTATAATGAAAAGTATTTTTTACTTCACAAAAAAATGGTTAAACAATACAATGTAGGTCCATTGATCAATACGGTTTAATGCAATTTATCCCATGTGATATTACAAATCAGCAAATTACCCTCTTATTGAAAAAAATAGCAATTTACTACCCTATATTTTTTAAAATATAGCAATTTACCCCCCTGTCTAGGGAGGTAAATTGCTCAATTTTGAAGAACGCAATGGGTAAATGGCTAATTTATTTTCATAGCGGAGTAATTTATACATTTATAATATCATATAGGGGCTAAATTGCAATTTTTCCTATATCAATAGCTCTTTTAAAAGTCTTTTTAGACTCATTCTTAAAATACTGGTCCAAAAATGTAATTTTGCTAAACTTGAATTTACAATTTTCATTTGGCAAATGGATGACTTCAAATATTACATTCATTGGTACCAAGAGTTTGACTGTTTAAACTTAGTAAACAACCCAAGTACGTACGAACCTACTTTTAGCACACAGAAAGCGTAATAGAAATTGGATTTCCTTGGATCTCGTGGCACCTGCGCCCGAAAACGACAACCAATCAAATTCCACTACATGACAAGAGAATATATATTGTACAACCAATAAATTTTAAGAACTTCTCTAAAATTTATCATAATAATAAAATTTTTTCGTATTTGAAAAATTATAAATATCTTTTAAAATTGATTATTATGTAAAGAATTCTCCTAGTGACACCCCATTGTTGAAAGTTTTTATTAAACGATCATTAATTTGAAAAAAGTATTATAATTTTTTATAATAGTGACAAGTGTTAAGAGAGCCTATCATAATTTACCTTATTTTGTAACTTTTTAGACGGGATAGCGGCATTTTTCGAACATTTAAATATCCAAGAGATAGATTTCATTCCATCATGTTTTCAATTTTGTGCAATTTAGTACATTGATCATTTAAATTCTTAATTTGGTCGGAATTTGATCACATACAGCGTGCTCAGCTGACGAAAAATTGATTATTTTTTTAATTTTGGAGGAAAAAACCGTATGGTTTTTGCTAGTAATAAATGGAATTATTACTTATCGGGATTAATTAAACTGAAATTTTACGAACTATATAAATCTCAGTGTTCTAAATTTTATTTAGTGATAATATTATCGGTCGTATTTAAATGTTTGATGAGTAGCAATTTCAGTACTTGGAAAGATTATGAAAATTTATTTAAAAACATATCATAGTAGAATATTTAATAGGTCTACTTCACTGCAACGTACTTAATAGGTCTAAGTTGCAACTGTTAGTTTGAAATACAAGTTATTGGTATATTAACTTTATGTACGGTCCATTTATATATAAAAGATAAAGAAAAAGATAAATTATAATGAGTTTCGTGAGGCTTTTGACATAATTATACGAGGTGAATAATAATTACTCCTGTGATATTGAAAATAAATATATTATTTTATGAAAAAATATAGTAATTTATCCGCTTGTATTTTTTAAAATGAAGCAATTTACCTCCTTATATAGGAAGCAATTTACCTCCTTATATAGGAAGGTAAATTGCTTCATTTTGTAAAATAAGAGAGGTAAATTGTTGTATTTTAAAAATTACAAGGAGGAAATTGCTATTTGTTTTTTCATGGGGAGGTAATTTGTTCATTTGCGATATCACAAGGGGATTGCTTGCATTTTTTCTTAATTATAAGTATTTTTTGTTGTATGAACAATTATCGGTACTTTTTAATGTTTGATAAAATTATATATTCTTTGAACAGAAGTATGGAATTGTCCACATTGCAAATGTCGTACTTTTCGAAAAACAATTAAAAAATTATACAAATCGGTCAGATTGCACGAAAAAATTTGAAAATTGTCCGTTTAGTCCATAACAAATTTTCAGAAAGCCTTTTTGACTAAAAATAAAATTGTAATCCATAATTCATAAGCACACTTTGATCAATTCACCATAAAAAAAGAATTGATGGAAATTTAAAGAAGATTAATAGATTAGGCTGATTATTGGATTATTGACAAAATAAGAGAAATGGTGATAATTTTTTAAACAACGATAAAATATTTATAATTATATAAAATTTTAACAGAGTCTGTGACTTCAGATTCTAGCAAAGTGCATGGTACATTCGTACTTATCCAAAAAAATAAAATAAATAAAAGGAGCCTTTGCGAAGACGTAAAGACAAGAGAGTCGAGAGTGCTGCAATTTTACATCTCTACTCCGAAAATATAACTAACAATCAGTATGGTTGGGTGAAGAGTGGGAGTATAAAAGCAGTGGAAGTAAAAATAAATTTATAAGATATAATTTAGTATTTGGTTAGAAGAAAGAGATAGAGGTCAAGTAAAATTCGATGTATATGAAACCCTTCTGAAGTTTAATTTCGTACTTCGTCAAGAATTGGGCGAAGCGATATATTAAAATGTCTAGTGCAATGGAAGTTATGTCCAGCGATATATTTCATACTCCGATATATTATCCACAATATTATGTTTGTATGTGGTTACAAAGGAACTATACATTTTTAAATAATTATTATTTATTAAAAATATTATCCTTAATTTGTTTTCAATTTCTAATGATTATGTAATTGTATTTTAATATGAAATATTACCTTAATATTGTGTTATTGACATTATGTGAAAATAATATTAGTATCATTGATATTATTTGAAAATAATATTATTATTGAGAATATTAGCTTAATTTTTGTGATTATAGACGTTGTTATGTAAAATATGTATTGGGAATATTAGCCTAATCTTTGTGATTATTGATATTGTTATGTAAATAATATTATTATTGGGAATATTGGTCTAATTTTTGTGATTATTGACATTATTATCTAAAAATATTATTATTGGGAACCAAACACTGACTTAAGTGTCAGAGGGTCTTAGTTGGAGGCCACCCCAGCAAGCCTAACGATCTGCTTCTTTTCTCAAGGCCCAATCACTAGTCTGGGAGTGGTAGCGATTTCAAACCACTTGGAGGACCAGCTCGCCCGACCAAGGAGGTCGTGTGGATTTCGACCCGAATCAATTGGCGCCATCTGTGGGAATCCTGAGAAGAATTCCTTTGATTTGGTCTTGAGGTGGTTGAAGGACTCAGATACCCAGCAGGAGAATTCGCCATGTCCAAATTATCAAGTCACGAGCAAGAGGGAAGGTTGCATGTAATGAACGAAGAGAAGCAACAGATGATTGAGATAGCAAGTAGGAATGTTATGGTGGAGCATGAAAGGAGACTGGTTTCATCAGCTGTTGGGAGACCATCAAAGAGAAGGCTGATGGGAGAGTAGAGGAAAGCAATTGTGGATTATCACGTGGATGGAAATGATCGCATGAGGAGGAATATGGAACAAATGCCAGGAACCAGCCGAGTAAGAGAGAGATAAGTCACCGCATTTAGCAACATCAGGATGAGGGAACCAGCAATCTCTAGAGCTGAAGTGGAAAGCGCTAGAAAGTAGATAGAAAAACTGAAGCAACAAATAGATGACTTGAAGAAGCGAGGCGACCTGGTGAAGCAAAATAGGAACTCGCCTTTCGCCAACAAAATTTTGACCAAAGTCGTGGTTCCAAATTTTTGATTACCCAACCTACCCAAATACGACGGGTCAAAGGACTCACGGGAGCACATCTCGACTTTCGAATTGGTAATGAATTTATATGGGCAAACGGATTCTATTAATGCAAAATTGTTTGCGACTACTTTGACAGGGAAGGACAAGAATGGTTTACCAGCTTGCCGAGTGGAACCATTGGATCATATGGGCAACTGGTACAGAAGTTCGCACTTCGCTTTGCCAACAAAAGGAAGTAAAAAAGATCAGCAAATCACTTGTTCTTGATCCGACAAGGAAGCGAAAAATTTCTTAAAAATTTTATAGGAAGATTTAATAATGAGACTTTAGAGGTGCAGGATTTGCGGATCGATATGATGACGAGCATATTGATACATGGATTGCGGAAGGGACTGTTCGCATCAGCATTAGCAAGAGATCCTCCTGAAAATGTAGAACAACTGATGCACTTAGCCCGTAAGTATATGGACGAGAAGGAAATGAATACGATCAAAGACAAAGAATGGGAAGGAGGTCCAGATCGAGATAGGCAAAGGCTAGATGAAGAGAAACCAGCCCAACTGAAATACCACAAGTACACGCCGTTGATCACCTCCAGAGAATAAGCGATGATGATGCTTGAAGGGAGCGGTCTGCTGCGATGGCCTAGTAGAACTAGAACATCAGGAGGAAAGGATCCCAAGAAATACTGCAAGTTCCACAAAGAAAAGAGGACACGACTTGGAGGATTGTTACCAGTTGAAGGACGAGATTGAAAGATTAATCTGGCAAGGGTATTTCAGAGAGATCGTGTACGAGGTAGGAAGTCGAGATCGAAGATCTCCAAGTAGATCGCGAGCTGGGTCATCAAGTAAGGAGAAATTGGAGCTTGATAGAACAAAGGGAGGACGACGATTTCGGTGAAGAGGGTATCAACCCGGAAATGTGGGTACGCCTGTAACTCTATTGTTTTCATTGCGGATTTAGTTTTTGCAGGAATATTATTACTTTGTTTACATTATAAATTATGGGATTATGTGTAATAACTGCAATATTTTGGAGTATTTGCATCTATGTGAGTGTTTGCGTGAAATAAATAGCACTTTTAGGTAACTTACATTACAATGAAATACTATGCGACCTGCAAAAGGTGTGACCCGGTGTCTTGAAAAGACCCAACAAATGCGACTTGAGAAAGGTGAAACCATGTGTCTGAAAAAGCCCATTAAACACGACCTGAAAAAGGTGCGATCTGGCGTTTGAAAAAGACCACTAATTAGCAATCTGAGAAAGAAGGAAAAAGAGGGAGCAAAAAAGAAGAAAAATGGCGGGGAGGGGGGGGCACAAAAACAGGGGGAAAATGGAAAAAGAAACCGTGGCTTACCTCTAGTGGCGTTTTACGGCGGCTTTACGAAGGGGAATGGCGGCAGGGAGATGAAGAGTCGATTCGGCTGAGAGAGTGAGGGAGAGAAAGGGAGGAGGAAAGAAAAAAATCTGTTAAGTATTGTATATATTTATATATATGTAGATATTATGTTTTGGAATGGGCTTTGGAATAGGCAGTTTTAACAAAAACCGTTCAAAAAATCATTTCAAATAACCAAGACGACGTCGTTTCAGTTAACAATAACTATTCCTATTTTAAAGACGTTCCTAAAAATCATTCCTAAAAACAAAAATGATGTCGCTTAGTCCAAAAACGACGTCATTTTTTAATATTTTTAAAGAAATCATTTCTATTAAAAAAATTGTTCCTAATTGTGTCTCAAAATTGTTTTCTAAAAAATCAGAAAAATAATAAATATAGAAAAAACTGTCCCAGACATGTTAGTGATCAGAAAAGAGTAGACATAAATTAATTAAGGCCATTGGTAACATATAATTCTTTGAATTAAATTGATACATGTACAGAAGATCAAGTATATATTTGTATATATAAGTTTGTTAGTCTTACAAAGATGTAAGTAGCATCTTATAATGTTGTATTGGATCGCCTAGTAAGACCGTTAGAATTTTAATCAGATCGTTGAATATTATTAAATTGACAAAATTAAACTTTAGTTGCTCCATAGAGGAATATATGTCCTTTTGCTCCGTTGCTCCATAGACCACTTTGTAACCCATGTAGTTGGCGTCTATGAAATTCTGTGGGTCAGTTGATAAGGTGGTCAATTGACTGAACTTACTCGCGATGATCGCCATATCAAAGTCTTGGAGATTTGGGTAAGTATGACTTGAGTCCCCAACTCTGATAGTACGGGAGTAATCCTCAGACTTGAGAAATCACGACAGTCACGTGCATGCAATGACTGTATCTTTCATTTGTGCGAGAGGTGATCGTGTCTTAGGCATCGTCATCATAAGCCATGTTTAGTGCAGTCAAAGCATGTAGCGAGGATGGTGAGTTCTAAGAAGAGGATCCGTCCCCTTTAAAATGTGACAGGGGTATCTCCGATGCACTTGGAGATGCTTTTATGCCCGATAAACTTGTGGCCACACTCATTGATCGAATAGGAAACGAGGTTCCTATGTCAAGCAATTTGGCGTAACGCAATCTCAAGTACTAAGCATAGACGCCTAGTCAAGGATGGGAGCCGACACCCAATTTCACGCCCTAGACTAAGGCCTCGAGACGGTAGACGGAAGGACAGTACCTGTATGGACTCGAGAGCCTAAAAGTTCACATGGATATTCGCTTAGTCTCTAGTATCACGGACCGTTGCTAGACGGAAACCTCTGGTGATGGGCTTTCTTGAGTTAGGGTTGAACGAGAATTATTAATTAAATATAATTAATAATAGTGTTTCACACTAGCCTAAGTAGCTGAAATATGAACCTAAAGAGTCACACACAAATCACTGAGAAGGGACTAGGAATAATTGAGAATTAATTCCATAATTAATTGGATTACTTATAAATGAGAGGGATCCATTGGATGGAGGAGCCTAAAAATAAATTAATAGGATTAATTTATATTGGGCTTGCCCTTATTATTTAATAAATTGGACTTATTAATTAATAAAAACTTATTGGGCTCATGTATTTAATTGGATTAAATACATGATGGACTTAATTAGATAAATTTTAATTAAATTGGATTCATTAAAAATTAATTGAGCCTTGTATTTATTTTTAATAATATCAGCCATTGCAACCATAATTATGTTGTTGGAAAAATCTGAAAAACGAAATTATCGACTAACAATTTCACTTTTGGAAAGTGCTATGTTAGTCATTCTTTATTTGAAATAAAGGATTTTTTGCCTTATGGATTGTAGAATGAACCTAGACACATTCTAGTACATCCGTACGAGGTATATATTTGTATATTAGTTATATGGAGAAAAAAATATCCTACCCTAGAAGCTCCTAAATCGACCGCCTCTCTCACAAGCTCACTTTGTGTGTCTTTCTCCCTAATTTTCTTCTAGCAAAGAGAAATGAGGGATCCCATATTCTGGTGTGGTGTGGATGTGTATTTAGAGAGTTTCTACGTTGAAGTCTCATGTGAATGGATCAACGAAATGGAGTTCGAAACAAATCAAAAAAAAGGTTATCCTTAATTTACATTTATTGCACTTACTGTTTAAATTTCACCATAAGCCCCGTTTTAGTTTTATTATTGTTATTATTAACTACATTGGACGCCCGGAAACTCGAAAGGTCACACCTTCGTATCATGATTTTATTACGTTTAGGTTATAATTTACTAATTTTATAGTTATGCTTCACTTGCTGGTTTCCAAACTGATCCAGTCGCATTTTTCTTCCTTTTAAGTGGTATCAGAGCCCGATTCGATGTAGGGGCTATGTATTTATGTGAATAAGCATGATACTATGATTTTATTATTTTTGAAGTATGATATTTATTTTTGCTTATTCTTGAATCATTATATGAGAAAATCAACATGTTTAGTTTTTGCAATTTTGAATGATTTAAGTATTTTAATAAAATTGATTTTTCTGATAAAAATACTTGGTTTTAACTTTAGTTTAACGTGTGAAAAAAAATTAGCGCTATAGCAGTGCAGTACCGACTGGTTGTGCACCATGTGGGCACGCAGGCAAGAGCTTGCACCTAGCATAGATAGCTTAGGCCCTGCGTGCAGGCAGTGCAGCTGCTCCAGCTGACGGCCGAATGTTGGGCTATTTTTCATCATTTTCCCGATAATTTGGATTTTTTAATTTCTGCACATTTTCTGAAAAATATTAATTTTTGTTGACTTAATTTTGGAGAAAATTGAATTTTTTCTAGAATTAAATTGCTTTAATTAATATGGTTGATTTGCGTGCATTGCATGCACTGGGCTTTATCATCTCTTTGAATTAAAAATTTTACACTTGTTGTTTTCTGCATATAATTTTAAACTTGGGATTTTCATCTTCTCTAGCATGCTTAATTGATATTATGTGCTAGTTGAATATGGTCCCGGAGCCCCAGACCGCGTGTTTGTCTTTTAATTTTACTTGGTAGTCCCATGTGCCCTTGTGATTTATTTTCTCCCTTCTTCTCGTTTTTAGTTTTGGAATAATAAAGCTTGCTATCTCCCTCATAATATACTCCATCCGACCTCAGATCGGAGTTTCTTGTTAAATTGTAAGAGTAGTATAGAATATTTTGGTGAGGTTTTTATTTTAATTGAGCCCATGGAAGAAGTTCCACGGAGGAGGAGACCCATGGAGAAGGCGGCAAATGAAGATATTACAAGGCCCGTCTATATGTTGAAGGGTAAGATATTTTTTGTAATAGCATAGGGCCACCTTAGGCAATCCTTAGACTCACTGTGGGCTCAGTGGGTCGCATAGGTTGGGCTCGTGATCATCTAACAGGGGTATGATAGGTTTCATTACATGCGATGCGTTTACCTAATGCTTTAAATATTTGATATGTATGCACGCAATGCTATTTTGTGATGATGTCTTGATTAAACAACTCAATATTAACTCTCACTTGGTTGGACCAAGTTAATGTTTTAAGGCCCAAAATTGACTTACATCAAAATGATTTAATCTATCCAACGTTTCGATCCACAATAACGTGGTGAGGAAGCTGCCACTACCCAAGTGTGGTCTCACGAGTCTTGGCATATTTGGACTAAAGGCAAGCTGCACCATTAGTGTGAACAAAGGAACACACTCACTGTTTCCCTGTCTCACGAGTCGTGGGGTGCGACGGTTGAGCTGTGACTTTATTGATGGGTTGAACCCAACACTAATTAAAATATTAAGCCCATAAATGGACTTGGATCAAAATGGCATTTCGATCTATCCAGGCCTTCCATCCATAGCAATATCATGAAGAAGCTACCACTATCCAAATATGGTCACATGAGTCGTGACACATTTGGAATAGAAGGCAATTCGTGAGAGGCGATAATTGAGGTATGATTTGGTTGATGGATCGAATTTAACATAGAATAACATGATTCGCTTGGAGTACTCAGGATCATGTGAACAGGTGAGGAAAAATGTCTTATGAATCTCCTGGGCTTTTTCAATGTGAATCTTAAAAGCGGGCCATGATAAATTGTTCTTGTGGATCCCAAGCCTGCTAGGAAAGGATTTTTTGGAACCCCCTTGAGAGTGGTGGAATTTTGTATAAATAGCGAGAGAAGTTAACGACTAAACGACCGAGTCTTTACTTAAATTCAACATTGTTATAATATACTTATTTTCTACTTTGTATTTAGAATGCATGTCTTGGATACCATTTTCTATTTTCTTTATTTTTGAGATTTATTTAATGGAATACAATCTATTAAAGTTAAATGTGAAAATCGAAGGATTGTCCTCGATTTCCGAATCTAGGAATATGTCATGGAAAAGCCACTTCCATCCGAATTGCGAAAGGAATCCTTGCTAAAGGAATGCTTGACGCTCAGGATTAAGGCATAAGGACAATCGCAAGGTCCGCAGCATTATACCTACTTCTATCATCCATGAGCAGTATGACAGGCGAGATGTTGTTGGTTCAATAAATGCTCCACATAAATCGTATTTATGTGGCACCAAACCGGCATATTTGATATGCCATGACAGAAGCATTTTTTTGAAGCCTAAATGACTGAAGGTTGTCTGTACACAAATATTGGGCTAAGACGCGATCCCTTGTGGAGAAGCTCTAAGACCCCATTGTTGATCTTAAAAGGACTGTACTTCATCCCTCCTTCATTCTATTTATGATAAACTCTACATGGACTTGAGAAGACAATTTCATCAGTTGAGAAAATGGTTGGACCAATACGAGGCAAGGATTCAAGAATATGCGTACACGGTATAGGATTTGGACTCTTCAACCTCAAAAGCAAAAGGCAAGGGAGCTGGACATCGAATGAGAAAGAAGGATGAAGCAAAGTCAGCCGCTTCAAGCGCTTTGAGTACTCCTGTCACCTTAATGAGCAAATGTAAAAGGAAAAATGGGATAATGGTTCGACAGTCAAAATTTACTTATGATGTTTACATATAATTGCAAAAGGGCATTAGAAGAGAGAGTATTGTGAACTCCCCTTCACCCAAACTATGGCATTTTCAAACAAACATGATTACTGTTCATATTCCCAAGTGTTAGACAATTGCTCTCAAAATACATTTATGCAAATGGTTTACAGAAATTGAAAAAAAAAAATAGAATGCTAAGAAAAGTACTCTTAAAGCTAAGCAATAGCTAGGCCATTACTGCAAAAGCAATAAGACTAAATAAACTTAGCTAATAATATTCATAATGAAATAGTATACGATTATGTAGTCCAGCATAATCAAGTTGTTATTCAATTGTTGGATAAATTAGACTACAAATTTGATCAATAAAAGATTTTTTTGAGTCTGTTCAGATATTAAATTGTCGTACTACATAGTTAGATTATGCACACTCAAAACAAATGACTAAAACGGATGATCAAGAACATAACTTATAGAAAATGACATGCATGAACTAGCCCATATCCCTCTAGTTAGGATAAATAGGTTGGTAGATTCAAAGAGTCAAGGAATAGATGATTTAAGTTTATTAACTTATGAATCCTTTCTGAGAAGGAAGAAATCCATGTAAGCACTTTGTGTGACAAAGAATGATTGTAAAAAACAATCTATTGGATCGGATCTAAAATAGACATCTGTAAGTTACTAATACAAAAATACCAGTAGAGGATTCACAAGTCTAAGGACTTTTGGAAAGTTTGGAGAAATTAGACTTGAGGTGGAGAACAAACTGGTTACGGAGATAATCCCTTCGTGGGATCAAGGTAGTGCATATTTAGTGGGAGGCTTGAAACATCCAAAATGAGAATGGAGTTCTCGTTCAGTGAGTTCCACCGCAAGAGATGATGTTGAACTGTCCCGGGTAAGGAAGAAATTGAACCTTGATTGAACATGGTTCGATCGGTGCTCCACTAGATGTGGACTTTTGAAAAACCGTCCAGTTGTAAAACATTGTATTTTCATAAAGTCGTAATCCATACACTATATTTGATATGGTTTGGCAAACCTGTGTCTTACAAAAGTCTTGAGTATGAGGAATTGTCCTACATACATTAAAGGACTAGTGGTAGGAAAATTAGACTCGAAATCTAATTTATACAGGTTCGTTAAGGAATAATGCAAACATCACTTATAATCGGAACTTAAGTTAACATGTCTAAGTTCTCCAAAGGATAGTCAGAAAACTTCGGTTACCTGAAAGGTACATGTTTCTGAAACATGACAAGGGGAAGCTATGTAAGACATCTATCCGGATAAATAGCTTGGAGTCATAAAATCCTCCATGGAGTTCAAACTAGGTTTAGATGTCTTACATACTTATTTTGACAAGTTCATGAGGTATATGACTTGGTTAAGAACAAGGTGGAAAGTCAATGGGGGCCCAATTATGTTCCAAGTGTTTTAGAAGTTCCGAATGTCTCAATCATTTGGAATGATATAAAGACATCTTGGAATTCTAAAATACGAACATTGTTTATCAAATTTTTCATAATAGGAATTGGACTCCTATCTAAGGACAAGCTATCCAAGATTCGGTCATGGTAGACTGATGAGGAGCTTAGATGTTTGACATCCCCTACGTCTTCGTGCGATGTTGCTCATTCTTTTTAAGCATAACAACGTATATCGAGTGTGCACCGACGAGACAATAGACATCTAGTGAAGGGCTATCTTTAATACCTGAATAAGGATTAAAGAAGAGCGTTGAACGCACATTAATGGAGGTTGATTTTGGAAGGCTATAGCAATAGTAGCTTCCAGCATCATATGAATAATATTTAACGTCAAAAATGAATGTACATTGGAGGTTTAATGATAATGTGGTAATATTGAAAATTTTCCAAGTGGAATATCGAAAAGAACCTAATCATGAAAAATTGAATGTATGGCAAACATAAAAGTTATATTGGAAAAAGCTTAGAACCAAAAAAGAATGCTCAATTATTGGGTGTTTTACCTAGCATAGCCGCTCCAGTAGTCACCTTGGACGATGACAACTGGGCTATGGCACAATATAAAAGGCCCGAGATCTCATCACATGTCCAAGAACAAATCTTAGACACCATCATCTTCTAGGAGCGATAATAGGAAGATGTAAGATGCGGTTGGACCACACGACATCGGCAGAAACGAGAGTAGACCCATAAGACCCAACCGGTACCATAAATTGGTCATAATCACATTAATCTAAAAACATGAGTAATTCGCTTTAAGGCCAAGTGGGGAATTGTTGGAATAGGTTACCAAAAAGTCAATTAGATTGGCGGTCTTGAGAATCATTCAAGTAATCTTTATTTAAGCCATATAGTTCAGACGAATATGGTATGTATTCGTCTTTGGCGCATGTAACTGTGCTTACCAAATTACATCAACTACAGCTTTGACGTCACAACATATGCCCACAGACTACTTTGTAATCCATGTAGTTGGGTTGTAGATTGGATGGTGGCTATAAAAGCAACTATGTGGGTTGGTCTGAAAATTTTCAAGTCGAAAACCTTGAATCTTGGCATCGAGAGTCCTACTGAGACCTGCACTGGGTATTGTATTTATTGGATGAGTGTCGCGTTTCACCGGTGATAGGCGTTGGACCTCTATACAATTTTAGTGGGTTAGTTGACAAGGTGGTCAACTGAGCGAACTGAGTCACGGGGATCGTCATATGGAACCATTAGATGCTTGGTCGGAATAACTTAAGTCCCCGATTACGATAGTACGGGAGTAGTCCTTTGAATTGGAAAATCACGGCAGTCACGTGCATGCGATGACTGCATCTTGAATTTGTGCATCCATACAAGGTATACATATGTATATTAGTTATTTGGAATAACTAATGAAAATATAACACAAAGATAATCGTACCCTAGTAGCTCCTAATTCGGCCGCCTCTTTCACAAACACACTTGGTGGGTTATTTCTCCCTAATTTTCTTCTACCAGAGAGAACTTCCAGATCTCATATTCCAGTGTGGTGTCTATGTGTCTTTAGAGGGCTTCTACGTTAAGTCTCGCGTGAACTTTGAAACAAATCAAGAGAAAGGTAATCCTTGATTTATATTTTTTGCATTTCTTATTTTAATTTCACCGTAAGCCCGGTTTAGTTTTATTGTTGTTATTATTAACTACATCGAGCGCACGAGAACTCCAAGGGTCCGCCCCTTGGAATCATAGTTTTATGACATTTTGATTTTAATTTACGAATTTTATATTACCGCTTCTACTTGCGTGTTTCCAGGCTGATCACTCGCATTTCTGTTGCTTTCAGTTCCACCACGTAAGTTGAAAATAATGCAACTTTAGAAGCAGCTAAGGAAGTGGTTTGGACGAAAAACTACATCCAAAACTTGGGTGTATCGTCTAGCATTGCTGAGATAGTTATCTTCTGCGATTAGAACGGGGCAGTAGCATAAGCAAAGGAACAGAGATCTTATCACCGTTCCAAACACATTCTTAGACACTACTATCTACTTTGAGAGATGGTGAGCAGAGTGACATGCGGATGGACCAAGTCAACTCAACACCAAAAACAGTAGATCCACTGACTAAACCGGTGTCTTAAATTGATATTCAACATCTTGATAAGATAGGTTTGAGGCTGATGGCTGATTGGCCTTAGATGAAGTGGGAGATTGTTAGAATAAATGACCAAAAAGTCAATTAGATTGGCCTAGATTTATTTTGCTCTGACAATTAATGAATATTATGTGATATTATTTTTAAGTAAATAAAATGAGTATTCGCTTATTTAAGCATCTACTTTTTTGTTCTCATTTTATATGTTTGCATTTTCTTGGACATCACGACAAAGTTCACAGATCACTTGACAACCGTGCATTGAGGCCACGCATTAGATGGCGGTCATGAAACCAACTGGCAAAAGGTTGGTTCTGAAACGTTGCAAGTCGCAGACTTTTAGACTAGGCATCGAGAGTCCTATCGAAACTTGCCTTAAGAGTCGCATTCAATTGGTGAGTACCATGCTTCATCGGTGATAGACGCGGGGCGTTTATGCGATCTTGGTGGGTTGATTGACTAGGTGTCGAATCAATTGAACTGACTCGCGGGATTGTCATATGGATGTCTTGGAGGCTTGGTCAGTATGACTTGAATCTCTGGCTTCTATAGTACGAGAGTAGTCCTAGGACTTGAAAAATCATGGCAGTTACGTGCATACGATGACTATATCTTGTATCTGCGCAAGAGGTGATTATATCACAGACATGATCATCATAAGCTTTATCCAGTGCAGTCAGAGTATGTAGCGAGGGAGGTGACTTGCAAGAATAGGATCCCTCCCCATTAAATAATATTATTATTGGGAATGACTATTGGTCTAATTTAATTTTGAGATTGTTTACATTATGATGTAAAAATTATTTTATTGGAAATATTGGTCTGATATTTTTTATTATTTGCAATATTATTTAAATAACTTTGCTATTGGGATTATAAATTGGTATACAATAAATTTGGCAAAAAATTTAAGCAATATAATATAATACATATAAGAATTGCATAAAGGGAAAAATAGGAGTTGAATTTTCAAATTCGAAGGAGACTGGTAATTAATCTCTTTCTTTCATATGATATGACCAATTGTAACTTCTTGATTTGAATATTTGAAGTATTTAACAGGAAAGAAAAAAGTAAAAAGAATGAAAAATTCAAAAATTCTATTTATTGAAATTAGTTAGTGCATATCTTCATATAGAATATTACAGTAAATCGCACAAATAATTACATTATACAATTACTAAATTACACAATAATTGCATAAATTACACAACTATACAATTAGTTTTGAAAAATTACACAAAATTTCTATAATTGCAGAAATTACATAAAATAAATTTCTATAATTGCAGAAATTCTTATACAATTAAATATTTCTATAATTGCAAAACTTATATAAAATAATTTTTTTACAGATTTTTTTTAAAAATAACAAACAATTGACAGAGGATTTTTAAAAATCACCCAAAATTAAGAGAAAATTATTAAAATAACCAAAAATATACAAAAATTTTGAGAATTACATAAAATTTAAAAATTACATAAAATTCAAAATTTTAGAATGCATAAAAAAATTTAAAAATTACAGCAAAATTATGAATTTTTTTTAAATTGCCGAAAGTTTTTTAAAATGTTTTATTTCACACCAAAAAATTAAGAAAATAAAAAATATAGGTAATCCATCCCAAACATGTTAATGATCACAAAAAGTAGACTATAAATTAATTATGGTCATTGGAAACATATAATGTTACGAATTAAATTGCTACATGTTCAGAAGATTGTTAGTCTTACATAGATGTAAGTAACATCTTATACTGTTGTATTTGATCATCTAATCAGACTGTTAAAATTTTTATCAAACCGTTGGATAGTGTTAAATCGATAAAATACTACATTCTATGAAGTTTTTGACATTTTTGTTATACGGATATCAAGATATCGTATTTGATATACAATCAATGAGGTTGAAAAAATGATGGAAGTGTCCATCAGATAATTTTTTGGGTGAAATGTAAGTTTTCATTTATTCAGTAATATTTACAGAGTACTCTGGGCATACCCGGAGAGATACAAAAGGACCCTTCACTAAAGTTTAAAGAGCAATTAAACTGTATGGAAAAAGTGTCAAGAGGAGCCTATACACTGTGATCTTGATTGAGATAATAAGCCCTCGGGATTGGGTTTAGCGCCTTCAAAGATGACTTCATTGCGATGTCTCCAAAGGGTGTGAACCGTGCATGCCAAAGTTAGGTGATGCGCTTTGTTATGAACGAAGGAGCCGGTTTTCTGCTTCATTAGCCATTTCACAGCGCTGTGCAGGGTGGACATACGTCGGTTAATCCCAAGCCATTGTCGGATATGGGACCAAATGTAGTTGTTGAAGGACACTCAAAGAAAAGGTGTTTGGCCGATTCCTTGATGTTGATGCAAAGTGAGCACAAATCCTCCATGAGGAGGAATCCAAGTCTGTCCCTTGAAGCTAATCTGCCGTGCAAGCCTAGCCACATAATAAATGAGTACTTCGGTGGGATGAAAGCCTTCCAGATAGATCCATCAGACAATTTGATTTTAGATGAGACCACTTGATATATTCACATATGAAAAGTATTGTTATGAGTTTAAATTTGGTATTAATTAGGGTCTTGGATATTGGGACATTGTAATCAGGAAGTGAACGAGAAATCTATGGGCATATTTAGGGACGATTTTTGGAACACGATTGAATATGTGATTACTATATGACATTGGATATTATTACTATAATGCATGGTTTGTGTCATATTTTTTGTGCATGTTTATTTTGAAAATAAATGTGTTTTTTTGTTAATTTGATTAACATGGATGATAAGAAAACGCATCGGATGGTTTATTTTCGGTTGGGTTGTGGCATGCGTGCCACTTATTTTCTTATCTCTCTGTTTTTAGCCTAATTATCTAAGGCATGCTTTCTCCCTATTTATGTACTTCCCGCAACTTCTATTTGGGGTTTCTGTTTAGTCGTAATAAGTGTAATAGGTTAGGGAGGTTTAGTTTTATTTTTTGTAACATTGAAAGAACTAGCTCAGACAATAGAGACCTATGGAGGAGCCATGGGTTGGCTCATGGAGAAGAGGTCCGAACGACGGAGCCCACAAAGGAGATGAAGAAATAAAGAGATATTACAAAGCCCATAGTATGTTAATGGGCCTACCCTAGACTCACCATAGATCTACTATTAGAGCTCAATAGATTGCAAAGGCGGCTTTTGATTATCCAATAGTGGCGTGCTAGACTTTTGTTTTTGTGTTCCATGCATTTTAATTGATGTTTTTACTATTTAGAATATTATGCATTAAAAATATTAAATGTGATGAGGTCTCGGTCATATAAATAACAAATAACCCTCATTTGGTTGGACCAAGTTAAAATATTAGACCCTAAAATGGTAATAAACAAAGGATGGTTATTACATGTCTTCCATCCACTATGGTGTAGTGAGGACGGTGATTTCACACATACGTCGTCTCACGGGTCGTGGCACGTTTGGATTAAAATGAACCTACATTATTATTGTGAACAAAGTGAATACACACCTGTTTCTCTATCTCATTAGTCATGGGGCGGTGGTAGTCTGCCCTATGATTTGGTTGATGGGTTGTGTCTAACACCAAGCAACGTGATTCGCTTGGAGTTATCAGAATCACGTGAAAAAGGTGATGAAAATATCTTAGGGATCTAGTAGGTCGAGAATGGTAATTGATACCTCCCACAAGACTATTTCCATGTGAATTGTACAAGCGCAACATCAAGAATTTTGCTGTGGACCCTAAGCCCACTAAGTAAAGGTTTTTCGAAAACCCATTTGAGAGTGATGGTTTTTATAGAAATAGTTGGAGGGTTAATGACTGAAGTCCAAGTCCTTAACTTGAATATAATTTTATGATAATCTACTAATTTTTCTATTTATCGTAGATATCTAAGAATTCACTTAATAGCATACTTGAGGATAATAAATTTGATGGAACAAGCTATTCAAATTAGCTGAGAAATCCAAGGATAATCTAAGATTTCGAGAGCTAAACTTATATTTTGGATAAGTCTACCCCATACTTTGCCAGAAGGGTTCTTGCTAGGAGAACATTTGACGCTCGACAAATTTACTCAGTGGCATGAGGACAACTGGATAGTACGCAGTATCGAACTGGGCATGATGAGTAACGAGATCCAGAAACAGTACGAGAGGTGCAAAGATGTATGGTCAATAATGCACCGCATGAATGAACTTTATGCGATACCGTATGAAGGAACTCTTATGTGCTAGAATAGTTGAGGGATTGTCCGTATGAGAGCATCGAGTTCTTACACTATCCCTAGTAGAAAAGCTGAAAGACCTCCAGGCTAATTTCGAGAATGAACGTGTTCTTACAATCACTACCTCTCTTTTTTGATCAATTTATTATCAACTATAACATGAATGGGATTTAGAAAAACCTTCATGAGTTGATTAATCTGTTGGTCCAGTACAAGGCGACAATTGAAAATTTTGCATCTGCCAGTACTAGTGGGAGAGGCTTCGACCTCTAAAGCGAAGGGTAAGGGTGCTAAATGGGGGAGAGGAAGAGTGATGAGACTTCTTCTACTGCTTCTAGCACTTCAAGTGATTCTATTACGCTGTTAGGCGGGGGTAAAGGAAAAAGGAAGATTGTTCGTTAGTCAAGGATACTAAATGATGTTTGCATTTATTGTTCAAAAAAGGGCTATTGGAAGAAGGAGTGTCTTGAGCTCCTCTCTGATGAAGGTAAAATATTTAATTGAGTATTAACATAATCACCATTCTACTCATGGTATTGGATACCACTAAATTCATAATCTGCAAATGGTTTGCGGTGATGATGAGGAATACAAAAGTTGAAAGAAGAATGTTCTAAGGCTTAGCGATAGAAGAATCTTCTTTTATTGAAGATGTATTTTTTTTTTAATTAAGCCACCCAGGAGTGGGGGGAGCTTTTCGAAGTCCCCAAACCTTCTTTATTAAGATCAGAAAGCAAGCAAATTTACAACAGGAAGTACTAACTCCTTATCATTTCTAAAAAGCTGTAAAAAAAAGGAGTACTACTCCTTTGCAGATATTCATCAAAAGCATAAACGTGAAGTACTACTCCCTTACAATAAATCACAAAAGTATAAACAAGGAGTACTACTCCCTAACAAAAGTGAAACGAGCTAAGATGAGAGTCAAAGTTGGAGACGATAATTAGTGTGTCAAAAAGTTTCTACCACTACACTTGAATCCTCGGTTCCAACTAGCCCTGCAAATCAAGCTATACAAGCAATCCAATAGTTCCCACCAAAGTAGTGCACCATTAACGGATAGAATGCGAAAAAGTGAGGGAGAGCTATCCATACATTTGTCACATGAACTTTAGCGCTCTCAACTAATCACGTTAAACAAGTCAAAAGATGAGCATCAAAGCAATATGTATGCACAAAATTGGGGCACAACCCAAACATGCTCGCAAGACAAAAAACAGGTAAGAGTGCTCCAGAAAATACAGTAAAGAAATATGAGCATAACCTACCCACCATGAAGCCTGCAGTATCAGGCATGAAATACAGACAAAAATTTGCAACAAACATTGACCCATAATTAGCTACAACATATGGAAATTTGCAGTAGGCAGACAACAATGAAGTATCACAAACAGTAGAATAAGCTATAACAGATAAAAATTCACAGCCGAAAGCAGATAAGAATACCGTAAAAGGAACTAAGGCAATCGATATCAAGAGAAGTACTCAGGGGGGATCAACTACAATTTTAAAACGAACATGAGGGAGACTGCAAGAATCAAGGTTGATAATACCTTTTGCTTTACCTGTAAGATGTTCCTTGGAGAGAACGCTAAGTTGTTGAGATCTACATGCCTGATTAGCCAAAAAATCCGCCACTTGATTACCTTCTCTAAAAATGTGAGAGATTTTATATTCTATTTGCCTTAGGAAATTTTGAATCCTTTGAAGGACAATCTGATGATTCCATTCCCCTTGTTATGGTGTGGAGATGAGCTTGATAATCACCATTGCGTCAGTTTGAAATACTGTGAAATCCCTTTTCGATACATAGTTTTAGTCCTCTGTGTATAGCTCGAAGTTCAGCCTGGGTGTTAGAACTCATGCCTAGAGGTTCTTTAAAGGCAAAGATGACTTGACCGAGATGATCTCTGAGGATGCCGCCCGCACCAGAAATGCCTGTTTTACCTATGGAGGCTTCGTTTTTGTTCAGGTTGTACAACCCCTCTTGAGGTTTCCCCACTGGACAATAGTAGCTTTCTGTTGCTTAGTCTTTCGTTGGAGGGGGTTATTGAGAGTGTTAACAATGAAAAAATCCCCTTCCACATGCATAGGTTTTAGCAACCCACTTTTATAGAGGTTATGAAGATACGCCAGTGTTTTGCGAATAATGGTGTTGGCCTTAAATGCGACCCCCTGTGCTTAGCATTATTTTGGAGCTTCCATATGTTCCAGAGAATCAAGGTTGGGATAATATCTCTGATGTGTGGTTTAGTGCAGATTTTATTTTTCCAGGACTGGATGACAATGGTGATGTCATTTGTTTGGGGGATATTAATTTGGAATTTAGCTACAAAATAACCCCAAGCTTTTAAAGACTTATAATTATGTAAGAAAAGATGCAGGTATGGTTTCTTCTTCTTCCCTGCAGTAGCATTTGGAGGCCATTGTTATCCCCTTCTGCTTAGCCTCTCATCAATAGGTACCAATTAAGGATCAACCTCCAGACGAACACTGACATGTTGGGGATAATCAATTTAGACCAGTGAGTACGGTAGAAGACCTGAGGAGGTTGATGGCTTCTAATTTCAATCCAAACTGATTTAGTGGTAAATGCTCCGTTTTTGGAAAGTTTCTAATGTAGAAAGTCAGTTTGGCTATCAGTAATAGGAACTTCAATGACCAATTCAATGATGTGTCGTGGCACGACCTGTTTGAGTTTGTTGACATCCCACTCATTGTTGTTCCACAACCAGCTAACGGGTACATGAAGGTTGCAGTGAGTGCCCAAGATATTTACTAGTGTGCCTTCTGATAGCCACCAGCCATGCCAGAAAGAGATACCCCAGCCCCCAGGCTCCAGAAGATATTGGTTTGAGCTTCTGTTTGGATCTTATTGAGTCTTTTCCAGACACTCGAGTCAATCAAGAAGATTTTGGGAAGTGTGGGAAAATATCCTCCACAATATTTACTTATGGAGTATTTAGACCAAAGAGAATTGTTGAGCCTCAATCTCCACCACAGTTTATAAGAGAATATTGCGATCATCTCTTGTAGGTTCCTAATTCCATGTCCACCTTTTTCAGTAGGATAGTAGATATTTTGCCACATTGTCTAGTGGATTTTTCTTTGTTCTGTTATGCTACCACATAAATATTTAGCAAAAATTTGTTCGAGTTTCTATATCATTCCCACCGGAGGGTTCAGTACTTGGAGGAGGTAGATTGGCATAGAAGAGAGCACAGTTTTAACAAGTTGAAGTCTACCCCCACAAGAGAGGTCGCAGTATTCGCACCCGCAATCTTGGCTCTGACTTTGCCAATTAGATTTTCATGAAGATTTTTTTTTGTTTTCCTTATAAAGAGGAGCACCAGGGTAAGTAATGGGAAGTACCTTCCTTGAGAATCCAGTAATATGTTTGATTCGATGTGCCAGCAGGGTTAGCTTTTTTTCCAGGAATGAAAGGCACTTATAGCATGATTGGATTTTCTGCTTGGAGGATTCCTCGAAGTTTCGCAAGAATTGGAAAATCTTGATCAAACTATCTTCCTCGCAATTTATGAACAAGATAACATCATGGCATATGAGAGATGTGATATCTTAACCTCGCAGTTAGTGTGATAGAACATACCCGGGTTCTCATTAAAGAGGAGATTGAGGCATCTTGAGAATGCTTTTGCTGCTAGAATAAAGAGAGCTAGGGAGAGTGGATCACCTTGTCTTAAACCCTGGGATGATTTAAAGAATCCTGTCATTTCTCCATTAAAAAGAACACAAAACCAACAATTTTGGTTAGCATGCTTGATGAGGGTGTGGAATCTTTGCGCGAAACCCATCTTTTGAAAGACAGTAAGGAGGAAATTTCAATTGACTCTATCATACCCTTTAGACATGTAGAGTTTGATAACCAGATTGCCTTTGTTATATCTAAGGTTAAGATGGTGAATCATCTCTTGAGCCATTAGAATATTATCACCAATAAGTCATCCCGGAACGAAGTCGCTTTGCGAAGGTCAAATAAGGTCCGGGAGTGTGGGGTGAAGCTTGTTGTGAATCAGCTTAGACATAAATTTATTGGAGATGTTACACAAGGAGATGGGTCTGAAGTCATTCCAGGTCTGAGGAAAATCGACTTTAGGGATGAGCACAATTGTTGTGGTTGTGAAGCTCCTTGGCATTGGGGTGCCATAAAAGAAGTCGTTGACTGCCTCGATAATATCTGTTGCAATAAAATCCCAACAGGCTTGTAGAATGCTACTGAAAAACCATTCGGACCTGCTCGACTATCCTTGTCAATACTGAAAACTACATCTCTGATCTCCTCATCTGTTGGTAGATTATCGATCCTGTGAATGCATTCTTCTAATACTTGGGGGAATTGAAATGGGAATTCTGGGGCATTGTTGCTGGCTGGATTGTAAGAGAGAAGATTTTTTAAATATGTAGTAGTAGATTCTCTTATTCGATCCGGATTAGTAACTTCTTCATTCTCTTCCACGATTCTGTGGATTGTGGACTTTGTCCTGTTTTTCTTCACTAATGAGTTCCCCTGCCTCCAGCCACTTACAGTTGCTCTTTTACTTCCAATATTCAAATTTAATTGTGAGTGCATGAACGAGAACCGCGTTACTTCTCTTGAGGTCGATAAGGTTGGCTTTGAAGGAATCTCTATCGAATCTCTTTTCTGCTTTAGTGGCGTAATTTTGCCTGTTCAACTGTTGTGGAAACCTTTCCAAAGATATCTTTATTCCATTGTTTGAGTAGCTCCTTAATTCTGTAAATTTTCTATCGTAGCTTGTACATCCCATTTCCTTCTGTAGGGAAGCACCAAGATTGCTTGACTCTGTCTAGGAAGGTATGGTGTTTCAACCACATATTCTAAAATCTGAAGGAAGAAGGTTTTTTGTCCTCTGGTTTAGCAGCATTGATGAGGAGTGGGTGATTTTAGAAGGTTTTTTGTCCTCTGTTTTAGCAGCATTAATGAGGAGTGGGTGATGATCCGAGAGTCTTCTTGGGAGATGTGAGACTCTAGCGGTATTGAAGATTTCAGTTCACCCCTTGGAGTGGAAAACCTTATACAGTCTCCTCCGAACTTTGTTGTTTCTCCAAGTAAATGGTTCCCCTTAAAACCCAGCGTCAATTAGGCCGGTGTCAAACATCATCTCGTTAAAGTCATCCATGGATCCGCTTCTTCTCATATCTCCGCCTTGGATTTCATTCGAATGTAAGATAGCATTAAAATCCCCTCCAACGAGCCATGGTACGTTTTGGTTTGAAATCCATGTCAATTCATCCCAAAGGATTCTCCTCGGAGTTCTGTAACACCTGGCATAGATGAAAGTACAGAAGATGTCCTCTGGAAGAGCTCCTGAATTGACTTTAACATGCAAAAACTGTGTGTTATCCAGGATAATCTTGATGTCAACGCCAAGCTTAGCAAAGCACCAAATCTTATTGTTGGAATTAGTAAGCACAGAATGGAAGCCAAATTTGCGAGTAAAGTAAACGGCATCTAGTTGTACAAAAGGTTCAAGTAATATTAACATGTCAAGTTTGTTTTCAAAAAGTATATCTGAGAGAATTTTTTGTTTTTCCAGCTTACCTATGCCTCTGACATTCCAAATAATGAGTTTAATAATTAATAATGTTGGGAGGAGGAGGAGGAAGCGGACCTTGTTTTACGTCTTGTGAGTGGCTTAGGAGAGTTATTACCTTTGCTTTTTTTTACCTTTTCCTCCAGTTTTTGGTAAATTGGCTAATGTGGTGGTGCCTTCTAGAGACTTGTTTCTTTTATGCTTCTTTGATGATCTGGAGTCTGGAAAAATGATTTCTTGTTGAACTTCTTGCCCTTCTTGATTATGGCCCTCCATATCACTCCTGATCTCGAGGGTGTGGGTGATATTGATTGCTTCATTCCCTCATACCAATTCTGTAGCCTTAGCGGGAGGTATGATGTTCAGCGAGCTTTAAAGTTTCTGCAAAGTGTCCTCCGTTTCCAAGTCTTCCAAACTTGGAATCGATTGTATATGGGTGTGCATTCGTCTTCTCCTTCACTTTCCAATGGAGCTGTCTGTACCTCGTAGGATGGTTGTTTTTGGAAATGTTCCTTCCTGCTCCTTTGTCTGCTAGTATCTCCATGAAAACTCCTTTTGATTGATCCAGACTCCTGTGGTGCTAATTCCTCCGGTTGCGAGTTTGGGGCCTCAGTGACGTGTGCTTGTTGAGGTTGTCTGCTGATTTCATGATGTTCGCTTAAGTTTTAGATAGCTTCCTCATCAGCAATGTTTATAGGATGACTCTTTGTTTTGGCTTGTTTTGTCAGCATCCCAATCTTTATCAAGTAGTTCAACAATCAGTGGATGTTCATAATTGTAGTCATTAGGGCTAGTCACCATAGTGTTACCCGGTAGATTGTTCTCCAATGTGGCAAGTGATTTAGGTGCATGTACATGTGAAATTGGAAATTCAACATCAGTAGCATTAATATTAATGTCTTCAGCAGATACTTTCCCAGTGTTTTCGGTTTGTAGCCGATCACCATTTTGATCAATTTTCTCAATAGTAACAGTAGCAGGGACACTAGCAATCAACACATTATTACCCTATCTATTGTTATTAATAATTTCTCTAAGATCCTTAGTCTCCTAATTATAATTCAATAATATATCCGTGAGCTTTGGTTCCAATTCAGCTTGACTTTTTTCATTATTGTGTTTAACAATGCAAGTGGCAATGTCATGTCCAAGGTGATTACATGACGAGCAATGAGGTGGGCAGTTTTCGTACAGAATTTGTTGTCTATAAGTTTTCCCCTCAATATTCAGATAAACAGCTTGCACTTTCGAGGATGTAAGGTCTAGTTGAACACAAACAGGAGCTACGTCTAGCCTAGAGAGGTCTGCAGTAGCTTCATCCATTTTTGAAGGTTTTCCAATTTTAGATGCAAGGGTGAACAGAGCATTTTTCTCAAATAGGTGGACAGGAAGCTCCAGTAATCTAATCCAAACTGGTGCGATAGATGATTCAATTTTAGGATCAAAATTAGTTGTCCATTTTAACACTCTCATATGACAGTTATCAAAGATCCACTCACCTCTCAGCCAAATTCTAGCAAAATCTTCTTCATTAGACAATCGGATCAAAACATGCTTAAGATTAAGTCTACCCACAATCACAGTACTTTTTAAACCATGTCTGATAATTCTAAGGCGCAAAAAGGTAATATTCGGGAAGCCGTGAGAGAACTTACTGATCAAGGTAAATTTCACCCTTGAGGCTAGTTGAGCCGTTTCCTCAGATGAATAGATAACACCTGTTGGGCTTTGAAGCTCGAGTCTGATCCAATCGTGTGGATTAAATCATCCTAGAAGGTTTTCTTGGGGGCTCGTACTGGGTCACGCTGAAAATGCGATGCCGATGGGTTTTGAAAAATCTTGGCATAGGATTTCTTAGTTGTAGCTGTTTGATTTGAGATGAGGTGGGGATTGACATTGGTGAAGCTACAGTTTGTTCCTCCATTTTCAGAAATTCAAGCTTCCATCAGAGTTGACGAGGCAGAAAATTCCTAGCAACGAAGGTGGGTGTCCGCCGCCGAAACGGTTCAGAGTGGACCTATTTGGGGGAAAAGGGACGAAAGCGGGAGAATAGGCTGTCGGGGAGCTAATTGCCAGCGAAAACAGAGTTTATAGGTGCGCAGCGATGATGAGGTTCCAATGCCGGCAAGAGCTATCGTCACCGGTGCCGGACGGCGGAGATCGGAGCTGAGGAAATGAGCAAAGAGGGGGGGGGGGGGGGGGGGGGATCGGAGCTGAGGAAATGAGCAAAGAGGGGGGGGGGGAGGTGCTGTTGTCGAACGCGCGTGAGGGTTGGTGGGTTGCCGGAAAAGGGACCAGAAAAAAGTGGGGAAGTCGCAGGCCGCTGGGGAGTCCGTCGCCGGCAAGAGTTGCTGGCGACAGTAGCTGAGGATGGTGGTGGCAGTAAGTGTCTGAAAACCGCACACAGTGGAGGTGGGATGCTGCTGGGTTTGGTTCGTGGGGAGAAGAGACGGAGAACGGGGGAGCAGCTACGTGAGAACCGAGTCTTCGCTACTAAGCTGAAGAGTTTCCATTTTCGTTCTCATGCAGCAGCACCTCAAGTCGCCATTTGCGCTCTGCTTCAGTCTGTTCTTCTTTTCGGTCTCCTGCTGCTGTTTACTCTCTTTTCTAATGAGAGTATTGAAGATGTTAAAAGAAGGGCAAATTGAAATTATTTTTTTTATATTTTGATGTTCGATAATTGAGATTTTTAATAAATTAATTATTGAATTTTTAACTAATAATTCGATATGTTCAACTATTTTAAAAATTTCTCAACTTCTTATTTAAAAAAAAAAAGTACTATAAATACGTTTTAATGTATGCATATTTTCTATATAAGTATATGAAATGCACATAAATTGTTCGAAATTTTGAATTTATAATGTTGGTACTCAATATTAATAAATAATGTTTTAGGATATGTTTGCATATAAGTAGTTAATGTAGTTATTTAATATGAAGATATATTTAACATAATTAATTTAAAATTCAGTAAATTACGCATTGTTCAATTATAGTTATTTTTGTAGTTCCTTCTACATTGAAATTATCAAATTACTTCTTTTAATTAATAAATTGTTTTCATAAATAATGGTTATGAAATTAATGACCCTTTGTTTATAAAATTAAAGAAATACTACTAAATAAAACAAAACAAGCCAGAGAGATATAATTGTAGTCATTTATCTTGAGTGAAATCACCTTCTATTGTACATGTAATATGAATGCATAGATTTCTTAGTACTCTCATAATGCTGAGGGTTAATTAAATTTTGCCATCCGAATTATGATAATTTTTATATATTGGTATTTAATTTCTTTTGTGTCAACTTAACAAAATTTTACCATCTCAACTTGTCATTTATAACTATTTTTCAACCAGTTCTTTTATCAAAAAAGCATCACATGCAGTACACATGTGATGTTTAAAAGGTTATGTAATATGCATTTTTCACTTATGCATAACATGTGATTTTTCGCTAATTAAAACCTGCCAAAAGATAGAATCCATAAACATCAATGAAAATATATTGGTTATAAATACAAGATTTGAGCTAATTAAAACCTGATTTGACAAAAATTTAACAAAACCCACTTGACAAAATATAAGCATTGTAATGCACAAGTTTTCGCTAAATTGAAACCTGCCAAAAGCCATTATTGACATTATTATGTAAAAATGTTATAGGGTTATGTAAATAATGTTATTACTAGGAATATTAACCTATTTTTCGTTACTATTCACATTATTATGTAAAAATATTATTACTGAAAAAATTGATCTAATTTTTTTATTATCGACATTATTATGTAAATATGTTATTACTAGGAAGATTGGTGTAATTTTTGTGATTATTTACATTACTATATAAAAATGTTATTATTGAAAATATTGATCTAATTATTTTTTATTATTTAAATAATATTATTATTGGGATTAACTATTGGTTTAATTGTTGTGATTGTTTACATTATGATGTAAAAATTATTTTATTGAAAATATTGCTCCAATATTTTTGTTTATTTACATTATTATTTAAATAACTTTACTATTGGGATTATATATTGGTCTAATTTTGTTTGGTTATTTACATTATGATGTAAAAAGTAGCCTATTTATAAAATAAATTGTACATGTATACAATAAATTTCATAAAAAATTTAAGCAATGTGATATAATACACATAAGAATTGCATAAATTAAAAAATTACAGTAAATTGCACAAATAATTACACTATACAATTACTAAATTACACAATAATTGCATAAATTACACAACTATACAATCAATTTTGACAAATTACACAAAATTTCTATAATTGCAGAAATTAGATAAAATAAATTTCTATAATTCCATAAATTCATATACAACTATATATTTCTATAATTGAAAAAATTACATAAAGCAATTTTTTGCAGAATTTTTTAAAAATAACTAAAAATTGACAGAATTTTTAAAAATCACCCAAAATTAAGAGAAAATTTTTAAAATCACCAAAAATTTACAAAAATTTGGAGAATTACATAAAATTTACAATTTTTTTTTAAAATTTTCAAAAATTTACAGAAAATTATTAAAATTACCAAAAATTATCAATTTTTTTAAAATTTCAGAAATTTATTAAAATTTTAATAAATTACAGAAAAATGAAGAAAATATTTTTAAATTGCCAAAAGTTTTTAAAATGTTTTGTTTTACACTAAAAAATCAAAAAACTAAAAAATATAGGAACAACCGTCCCAAACATGTTAAAGCTAAGAAAAAGGTAGACCATAAATTAATTAAGGTCATTGGAAATATATAATGCTACGAATTAAATTGATACATGTTAGAAGATCAAATATATTTGAATATATAAGATTGTTAGGGCCCGTTTGGTTGTGTTTTCAATGAGATCTTTTGCACTTTTCACTATTTGGGTAGTTGGAATTTTATTTGGTCAAGCCATTTTCATTGAGAATGCATTTCTATTTTAATTTTTAATTTTTGAAATTATAGGTCACATGGGTTTGTCATACTTGTCTTATCTTGTCAACATGTCTTTTCTTGTTTCAAATCAATTAAAATTATTTCAAATGGCAAGACTCACTTTGATTATTTTATAATTTTACATGTTCAATCAATTTGGTCATCTGTCACATCAAAAATACATGTACCTATATTCAACATTCTCACACCTATATACCTATATTTGAAAACAACTAATCCAAACATATTCTCAATTTTCACACAAAAACCAATAAAGCATTTCTTCACATTTTGAATTGTTGAAAACTGAAAATAAAAATAAAAATGCAACCAAGCGGGCCCTTAGTCTTACGTAAATGTAAGTGGCATCTTATACTATTTTATTGGATCGTCTAATTAGACCACTAAAATTTTTATCAGACAGTTGGATAGTATTCAATCGATAAAATACTACATTGAATGAAGTTTTTGACATTTTTGTTATATGGAAACTAAGATATCGTATCTGATACACAATCAACAAGGTTGAAAATGATGGAATTGTCCATCAGACAATTTGATTTTAGATTAGACCACTAGATATGTTCACATATAAAAAGTGTTGTTATGAGTTTAAGTTCGAAATTAATCAGGGTCCTGGATGTTGAGACATTGTAATCGGGAAGTGAACGAGCAATCTATGGGAATATTTACTGACGGTTTTTGGAACACATTTGAAAATAATTTTTTTTAATCATTTTAGAAGCAGATATTTTATACATATTTAGCAACGGTCAAATCTTAAATAACTATTCCTAGGTTTGATTTTTCCTCCAGTTTTCTTTTGGCGCGAAATTAAATTTGTTTGAACTATTTTGAAACATCAAAATAAATAGACCGTTCCTATATTTTAGTTTTTCCTTGTTTTTAATTGGGACATTGTAATATATTGAACGGTTTATTTTATTAATGTCGGTTCAAAGTTGGAATGGGCTTTGGATCGACTTACCAACTTTTCAACCGTTCCTAAATAGAAACAAAAATTGTGTTTTGTTTTTAAAAAAAGTATATTGGTATGGACAAATACTTTGCAAGTTGTACTTCTAAATTAGCTGGTGAACTATTTTTATAAATTATTATCAGTAAGTTTTAATTTATACTAATTTATATTTGAAAAAATACACAGACACTTGATACAAGAAACGCTAAATATCAATTAGAATTATTGTCTTCTTCAGTCTCATAATCCTCATCAAAGCTATCGTCGTCAGACTCGTCATAAGATTTATAGTTTCCCGATCGGGATGTACCTGATTCTTATTGATTAGCAACAGAAAGCTCAACGACTAGTTATATATCATTTGGGAATGCAGGTCATAATTATGGTTGTCCGTCGAAACTTGTGGAATATGTATTTTCTCAACTTCTTGAAATGCAATGTTGGTCCATCGGGAATCAGGTTATATACAGCTTTGGACATCACGTTTGGCCTCCTTTTATCCAACTCAAGCTCCGGTCAATTACATATGATCTTTAGGTCCTTTTATGTATTCAGAGTATCCTTCATTGTTTCTTTTATATCCATCACGATATTGAATATATTGTTAAACACGTTCTTCTCAATGTGCATGACATCGGGATTGTGTCGTATCAGATGCATCGACCAATACTCGAGCTCCGAGAAGATGTTTTTCTTTGTCCACTTATGCTTGCTATTGTACCTGTCCGGGAGTGACAACAACACTTCAACCTCAGGGCTTAACTCTTAAACCCATTTGCGGATCTATTCTCCCATCAATCTTGACCGTGCAACATTCCTTTCTACTCTATTCTTTGTGAATACTTTCTTGTTCCTATGGAACGGATGGTCCAGGGAGAGGAACTGTCTGTGGCAGTCAAAGTAGCACACCTTCCTACCGTTCTATAGTTCGAACAAACGTGTGTCTTCTATAAAAAGTGGACATCGCATAACACCAGTGGAACTCCATCCCATACGCCATTCCATAAGCGGGTAGGTCGTTCACAGTCCACATCAACAGGATGTGCACTGGTAATATCTCATTTCTTAGTGTCGCGCGTTAGTATACCTACATGCTGCAGATTCTACGACTCCTCGATCAGCGGCTCCAGGTAAACATTAATGAGACGTATCGAATTGGAAGTACCGGGGATCACCATCATCACGAACATATACTCAGCACTCATGCATATTCCCAATGGGAGATTGTACGATGTAAGTATAAAGGGCCAGCATGAGTACTTACCACCGTACTGCCCGTGCGGTGCGAGCCCATTCGTGCATAAATGCACTCTAACTTTACGGGGCTCTACTGCAAAATGAGGATGTGTCCAGTGAAAATGCCTACATGCATCTGCATCAGACGAATGGCACATGGATCCCTCTTCCGTTTGATTGTTGGCATGCCACGTCATTTGCTCGGTAGTAGCTTCTAAAGCATACAACTTTTCCTGGCGAGATGTAATCGACAAGTACCTAAGAATGGCATACGATGTCTTTTTGTGATTAGGATTTCGCTCCCTGATTGACTTGTACCTAGCTTCTCCAAAAAACTTGCATTAGTCCAGATCCAAAAAAGCCCTCTACCATAATATGAACTAAGCCCTGCATTAGTAGGACATGACTTCGTACCATTATCAGGCACAACATCCTAGTTATACTTAGAAGACCAGACAGCCTGCCTAGTGGCATCAAAAACCATCCTCTGTGCCGAATCCATCTTCACCGCATCACCCCAAGGCATATTGGTACCCTCCATATCATTAGAAATGGGAATTTGCTCCTTCTGAAATGGGGCCGCGGTGACGGCCTTAAAATGCTCCTACACCCTCTCCTCGCCTTGAAAAGTCCAATTATAATACTCCGACATAAAACCTTTCATAAATAAGTCAAAATTTAACTAGTCCGTGGTTTTAGAAACTTCATTTTTGTACTTCTAACAAGGACACTTAATTTTCTCACCATCCATATATGCATGTTGACTTGGATCATTCTATAAATATAGCAACACCATCCTCAACAGTTCAGACCCGCCCTATTTGGAAGGTTCTTCTCAGACATCCATATCTTCAACTGTCTTAACATGACGACGAGTCCTACAAAGACACACAAACACACACACACACACACACACATATATATTATGATATTAAATTAATTGATAAAATTACAACAAATATATTGAATTACAAGTAAAGGGTTAAAGTTGTTACCTGATCAAAATAACTTCAAATATCAACAAAACATTGAGACAGGTTGACGAACAAGAGTAGAAAAATATTTGTGGGATAGTGAGAGATCAAAAAAATTCGAGACAGATTGAGGAAACAGAGAGAAAATAACAATGGAAGAAAATAGTGACATTAAATGGAAAGAGCACACGTATTTAACTGTTAAAAATAGCTGTTGATTTAGATTTTGAATCGATCCTTTCGACGGGTTTAGGAACCTTTTTTTTTTACCGTTGAAATGCAGCCGTTGTATTTCATTTGGGACAGTCTCAGTAATACTAAATAAATAATACAAAAAAAAGTTTTAATTTGTACCGAATTTTGAAATAATTTTTGAAACACATTACTTATTAAATAAAACTAATAATTTGGAACGGTTTTCGCATAATTGATTAAGGGTGTTCCAAAATCGTTCCAAATTGTACCTCGCTTTGGCATACATTTTCTAACTGTCATCTTTTGGACATCCTTTGTCACATATATAGGAATTGTCAACTCAAGACCGTCCCTAATTCTAATATTATGTTCCAAACAGAGTTCCAACCTTTTACCGTTACTATTTTGTAGTAGTATTTGGATTGGGTTTTGTAACTGTTTGTCTGGAACTCATGTTGGAATGGTTTACCCATTCAAAAATTATAACCCAAAAAAAGTATAGATGATGGCATCATCTTTTAATATCCGTTCATTATGTGTTCCACAGACCGTTCCAAGATGGAAGGGGTTTAGGAACGGTTTCCCTAACCGTGCCAAATCCCAACTTTTTTTATTATGTGGTGATGTGCTCTAGCCGAATCCCATCGATAAAGGTGATTGGCGGAGCACAAGATCTAGGATCCGATCATAGCACAAGAGGTGGGATCCGCAAGATTTTAGTTTTACAAGCTAGCTTAAGATACTATTTAGGACCTTTTTCAATTTCTTCCCATTTGTTACGATTTTCTCATATTGTACCCCATTACAATTCTCAATCGCAAGGAGCATTGTCTTGTTGATAATGCCACTACACATACCATTCTAAGACACAAGAGTTTTTTCTCAAACTTGTTAATGACAAGACCAATTGTGAATACTATTTCAGGAGTTAGTAATCTCATTGAGGGCTACGGAGGGCTACGGAAGAACCACTATATTCTTACGTGAAAGAATAAGGTTACACATAATATTCTAGTAAATCACAAAGCGTGTTAGAACACTTGGCTTTAAAGAAGCAAATCCTCAAAAGGCAAAGGAGCATGCCGTCTCAATTAATCACAATGCTAATGTGACCACTAGTAATGTCTCTAAGAATAAAATTCTTCAACTGATTTATCTAAATGTAACAAGCAAGATCTCGAGGTCAGTTACGAGATGTCTATTAATTATGCTTACAACAGTATAGGTTTTTACCGAAAAGAGGGTAAATTGCATTCTTGGTCGCATAAAATGGACCTATTTTTAATTTTGGACTCATACTGTAGATGATTTACACATTCCATCCAATATGTGCATTTCTTTTCCAATGTCAGGACACAAGAGGGCAATCATTAAGTTGCTAATGACAAATGATTTTTCCATTAGGTGGGTACAAATTTGGAGGGAAAATGTATTAATAAATGAAAATTTTGTGGGTAAGGTTTATTTCTTCGTCTACCGTATACAAATAGCTAATTTGTTTTCTTCTCTCTTCCATTTAGTAGGAAAAAAGTATAAAATACGGATGCAAACGGAGAAGTTCTTTGTCACTATGGAAGGATTGCAAGTTTGAGTACCTTATGGACCAAAATTGAAAACAAGTCCACTTAATGGACCAAAAATGAAATTTACCCTCGAATAGAAATTGAAATGAATGAGATTTTTTCCTATTTTGTAGCTGTCAAAATCATAGATGAAAATGAAAATGATCCTCAAACTATAGAGGTTAACACTTAAACAATTGAAAAAATTGAAAATAAGCGAGAAGTATTTGGACCTATTACACCAGCACCAAAAGGTGTTCAAGCCAGTTGGCTATAAGTGGTTGTTTGTACGAAAGAGAAATGAATGAAAATAAGTTGTAAGGTACAAGACTAGACTTGTGGACTAAGGCTTTAATCAAAGGCCAGAAATTAGTTTATTACTAATTGAACTGTTGGAATAGGTGACCAAGAGCTAATTAGATTGGCAGTCTTGAGAACCATTCTAGCAATCTTTATCCAATCAATATTATTCTGGCAAATATGGTAAGTATTCTACTTTGGAGCAAGTGCTTGTTGTGCTTGTCAGATTATGTTAATCACTACTTTGGCGTCACAAAATATGCCCACAGACCACTCAATAACCCATATAGTTGGGTTGCGCAATGGATGGTGGTTATGAAACTAACTTTTGAGGGTTGGTCTGAAATGTTCCAAGTCGACCTGAAGACTAGGCATTAAGAGTCCTACAGACACTTGCACTGAGTATTGCATTTATTCTATGAGTGTTGCGTTTCATTGGTGACAAACGTTGGACGTCTATGCAATTTCAGTGATTAGTTGACAAGGCAGTCAACTGACTAAACTGACTCGTGGGGATCGTCATATGGAAGCCTTAGAGGCTTGGTCAGTATACTTGAGTCGTTGGCTCGGATAGTAAGGGAGTAGTCCTCAAACTTCAGGATTCACGGTAGTCACGTACATACAATGACTGTACCTTGGATCTGTGCAAGAGGTGATTGTATCACAATCGTGATCATCATAAGCCTTATCCAATGCAGTTGAAGTATGTAGCGAGGACGGTGAGTCCAAAAAGAGAATCCATCCCCAATCAGTATGTGATAGAGGTATTGCATTCGCGTCTTATAAATCATTAGCTATAGTCGTTGATCGAATACAAGAAGGAGGTTCCTATGTCAAGAATCTTGACGTAACGCGATCTCAAATATTAAGCATGGATGCCCAGTCTAAGATAGTGTAGTGCCTCCTTCCCTACAAGGGCTATATCTACCCTAAGCATCATATTTATAGTAATCCCTGTGCTTTTATATATAAATGCACATAATAATCTAATCCATATGCATATGTAACCCCAACGTCATAACAGGCGTAACCAACCTACGACATCATATACATTACTTATCAAACACTGTAAGGTAATTTCTCACAAGTAATCCGCACGCTTATATTCTCTCTGTACAAACAAAATGTAATTTGTACTCTAACTGACAAAAAAGAGAAAACAGCATACTGGCCCGACATGCCTGTGTATAGCGCGTAGACAAATTCTTCAACAGTGATACAACTCAAAGTCTACTCCTGAAAGAAAATGTCAGCATAGGAATGAGCCTGCCACTTAGTAAGTAAATAACCAGCCCTATCTATATAGGTCTATCAAACACAACTCAAATAAGATAAGTAGGCAACATGCATGGAATACAGTCAATTCAATTCCAACATAATCAGTTGTAGTATACCACGTAGCTATCTCACAATAAGATAATCAACTAAACTTCCTTTTTTCTAGTTTGCTTACCAAAAGGTGATATCGTATTTTTTTCGTCAACTCAATCTCACTGTTATATAAATTTAAGTGAATCCCCTTGACAGCCGGCTCATAAATCTCATTCCGCACATAGCTCTTTCATTTCGCCCATAGCTCTTTTCATATCGTACATAGGTCTTTCATTTCGCACATAGCTCTTTTCATATCACATCTTTTTCATATCATAACATCGCTCTTTTCATATCATATTTTCGCCTTATAGGCTTTTCAACACATCAAGGGGTATTCACACCATAATTATATTTAATTTTCAGCACTCCCTCCTTTCCACATATCACCATTCCTGTAAGCAACTAGTAACGTAAAATAATATATCAACATATTCTCATTCCAGACATCCACAATACATCAAACAACAAACATAATATTTCAACGCATTTCCTCATTCCACATAGACAATACCGTCAATCAAATCAAATCATCCATCACTCACATACTTTCAGATAAATAAATGTCAGCATGAACCACAAATTCATATAACAGTAAAACCACAAATAAAGGGGATATATATAGATAATACTAATTATTTACTTACCTCGACCTTAGAACGCTTTTATCTATCCAATAGGTAGTGGTTCGGTCTTTTCACTTTACCCCCGTATCCTATAATTAGTTATACCACATACAGTTAATATATCGAGAATATCGTAATTTTTTTAAATATAATATTGAATATTATTCGTACAATTTCTAATAATTTTTTAATATTCTATTTCTATCGAAATACAAATACTCATTTTTCCTCTTTACTAACATACCATTTATTAAATATAACTTTCGGAATATTTCTATCAATTTTCTATCAATTTCTCGCTATTATACAATTTAATTAAACAACAATACATAGAATTGCGTATTTGGTTAATAATTCCAATGGAATTGTATAAATTAGCTATAGCAATATTCAAATTTAATAAATTTAATAATCTAATTGACCAACGATATCATTTTTATATCCAATTTGATATTAAATTCGACACTATTTTAAATAGCCAAACTCGTAAAATATTTTCGTTAAATAGTACATCGCTTAGTATAAATAATATTTAATAAACGAACTAATTAAATAATATAATTATATAAATGAATAAAAATTATAATTATAATTCGTACCTTTGTTTCTTCCACTTTTTCCTTTCAGCCGAAAAATGTGCGTGTGTGTTGTGCAATGTGTGTGTATATACAAGAAAAAGAAACAAAAGAAAAACCGAGAGTGAGGTGGTGGGGTGGGCCACACCCCACTCTCAACTCTTTTTCTACTCTTTTCAATATATATATATGTATATATATATATATCTTATTACTAATATATATATTATTATTATTATTATTATTTTATTTATTTAATTAGACTTTTATCAAAATACCCATCACGTCCCTCCTAATTTTTCGTAATTAATATAAGTTGTCCCCAAATATTATAACGATCTCCAATTTAATTCGTTCAAGTTTTATTATATTCCAATTATGACCTATAATTTATTTATTAATTAACTAAGTTTTATAAAAATTTACCAATTAATCCTCCCAATTATATATTATAATCTTTGGGGGGTCACAGATAGAAGCTAACACATAATTCATGCCCTCAACTAAGCCTGGGAGACGATAGACGAAAGGACCATACCCGTATGGACTTGGGAACATAAATGTTCACACGAAAATTCACCTAGTCTCTAGTGCCATGGATCGTTGCTAAATGACCATTCATGGTAATGGACTTTCTTGATTAAGGGTTAATCAAGAAATATTAATTAATAATAGTGTTGGACACTAACCCAAGTCTAGCTGAAAGGTAAACGTAAAGAGTCAGACACTAATCACGAAGAATGAATAAGGAATTAACTTAGAATTAATACCATAAGATGTAAGTAATTCGATTACTCACACATGAGGGTACATTGGATGGATAGCTCAAGTTTAAATTAATTACATTAATTGAAATTGTGCTTGTCTTTATTAATTTAATGAATTGGATTCCATTCATTAATAAGAGACAATTTGAGTTTGAATATTTAATTGGATTAAATACCTAGTGGGCTGAATTAAATGAATTTTTTGAAATTAATTTTAATTAAAATTCATTGGGCCTTGAATTTACTTTACATAAAATAGGCCTACTAGCAAAATGATGGAAGGAAAGTTGATCAAAGAATTGCATTTTTGAGAAAGTGCTAGCTTGGTCATAATTAGACTCTTATCTATTTCAAACGGATTAAAGAGTTACCTTATAGATAATAGAACGTATCTAGACACATTCTTGTTTATCTATTCAAGGAATATAAATATATTTTGTGATGATTATTAGGTTAATAATTCATTACACAATACAACACAAAAATTCCCTCTCCTCCATCATAATTCTACTACCCTCTTCATCTCACCTTAGGTGAGTTTTTTCATCTTGATTCCTTCTAGCAAAGGAATCAAGGTCTCACTTTCCGTGTGATGTGGATCATCTTTAAAGGATTTTTATGTTGGAATCTCTTTTGAATGTTTAATGAAACTAGCCAGTTGGAAGTTCAAAATTTAAGATGTACATTTCGATTTTAATTCTCGCTTCTACATTTATTTTTTCATCCATAGCCTCGTATGATTATATTTTATTGTTGCATAATTTTTCATATTCCATCAAATGCCTGCGAACTCCAAGGGTACACCCATTGAATTCGTTTGCTTTTACATTTCAGATTTTATTATTATGCGTTTTAATTTATTGCTTCCGCTACAGCGTTTTCGGGCTGCAGCATGCAATCTTTCAAGTGGTATCAGAGTACGGTTCAATATAGAGGCAATTGATTTTATGTGAATAAGCATGACAACGTGTTTTAATGTTTCTTAAAGCATATTTTATTGCTTATTTTATTGATAATTATGTGAAGAAATTAACTTGTTTAATTCTGTGATTAATTAGATTATTTAAGTATTTAAGAACATTTGGATTTTTCTATAAATACTTGGTTTTTATTTTTTAGTAATGTATGAAATCAAAAAAACAATTTAAGCACTGTAGCACCAACTGCCGGCCGGCGCTGCACAACCGCCCGTTCGCACAGGCAGGCTAAAATAAAATTGCTTTCTTAATATGTTTTATTTTTGTGCATTGGATGCACATATTTTTATCATCCTTTCGGTTGCAATTTTAAACTTGTGTTTTCTACATATAATTATTTTTTGTAGTGTTGGATATCATGATTTTTCTTATGCATGGAATGTATTATTTTATGTCAAGCATGTTTAATTGGATTATTTTGCTAGTTGGATAAAAATAGATGATCATGGAGCCCTTGACCATTTGAATGTATTTAATTATTCTGTTTATGTTGGGTGGGCCTATGTGCCCTTTTATTATCTTCCCCCTTCTCTCGTTTTTGTCTTGGGAATAAGGCTTGCTTTCCTCCCCATTGTGTACCCCCCTGACAGCTGATCAGGATTTCTTTTTAAATTGTAATGAGACTAGAATATGTTTTTGGTGAGAATTTTTATTTTACAGAAGCAAGTCTATGGAGAAGAAGGTCAACGGAGGAGGAGACCGATGGAGAAGGAGCCCCATGGAGGACTTACAAGGCCCATCTATATGTTAATGAGTTAATTACATTTGTAATAGCTTAGGGCCACCCTAGATATACCTTAGACGCACTGTAGTCTCAGTGGGTCGCATAGGTTGGTCCCGTGATCATTCAATAGGGGTATGCTTAATTTTGTTGCATGCAATGCATTTAATGTTTTTAATTAAATCCGTTTAAATATTTGATATTTTTGCATGCAAACTTTACTGTGATGAGGTCTCGGTCAAACACTCAAAAATTTAACTCTCACTTGGTTGGACCAAATTAAAGTGTTGGGACCCAAAATGGACTTAGATCAAAATTTGATCTATGCAAGGTTTCCATCCACAAATAATGTGGTGAGGAAAATACCACTACACAAGTGTGATCTCGCAAGTCGTGGCACATTGGGATTAGAGGCAAGCTGCACCATTATTGTGAACAAAGGAACACGCTCACTGTTTCTCTATCTCACGAGTCGTGGGGGCGGAAAGTTGAGGCGTGATTTGGTTGATGAGTTGAGCACGACACTAATTAAATATTAAGCCCATAATGTACTCAGACCAAAATGGCATTTCAATCTGTCTAGGCGCTCAATCCATGACAACATCATGAGGAAGCTACCACTTGTTAGAATAGGTGACCTGAAAGCCAATTGGATTGGCATTCTTGTAATCTATTATGACAATAACTCGATTTTATGTAATATTATTCAGTGAATAAAATGAGTATTCTCTGTTGGCATCTTAGTGTTGTGCTCATTACATTTATGTTTGCATTTCTTTCAAACATCACAACAAAACCCAACGACCACCTTGAACAACCGTGCAACAGTTGGACTGCGCATTGGAAGGTGGTCATGAAATCAACTGTTTAGGGTTGGGTCTGAAATATTCTGAGTTGAGGACCTTGAGAATGGGCATCGAAGTTTCCTATGGAGACTTGCATACGAGTCGCATTCATTTGATGAGTGTCGTGTTTCATTTGCAACAGACGTGGGACGTCTATGAGATCTTAATGGATCGATTGAATAGGTGTAGGATTAACTGAACTGAATCACGGGGATCGTCAGACTCTGATAGTACGGGAGTAGTCCTCAAACTTGAAGAAATTCGTCAGTCACGTCCATGCAATGACTATATTTTAGATTTGTGTAAGAGGTGATCCTGTTTTAGACATGGTTATCATAAGCCTTGTCTAGTTCATTCAAAGTATGTAGCGAGAACGGTGAGTTTCAAGAACAGGGTCCGTCACCTGCCTAAATGTGACAGAGGTATCTCCTATGCACTTGGAGATGCGTTAACTCTCAATAAACCTGTGGCCACAGTCATTGGTCGAATAGGAAAAAGAGGTTCCTAGGTCGAGAAATTTGGCCGTAAAGCAATTTAAAGTATTAAGCATAGACGCCTAGTCCGGGATGAGAACTGACACTCAATTTCATGCCCTAGACTAATGACGAGAGACGGTGGATGGAAGGACCATACCCGTATGGACGCGGGAGTCTAAAAGTTCACATGGATTTTCGCCTTCGCACTAGTGCCATGGACCGTTGCTAGATGGCTACCTATGATAATGGGCTTTCTTGGTCGTGATCAGAATTATTAATTAAATTAAATTTAATTAATATTAACGTTGGATACTAGCACAAGTCTAGCTGAAAGGTGAACCTAAAGAGTGTCCCACAAATTACCAAGATGGGACAAGGAATTAGAGAATTAATTCCATAAGTAATTGGATTACTTATATATGAGAGGGATCAACTAGATGGACAAGCTCAAGCATAAGTTAATTGGATTATTTTATATTGGTCTTGCCCTTATTATTTAATAAGTTGAACTTATTATTTAATAAAGGGTTATTGGGTTCATATATTTAATTGGAGTAAATATATGATGCACTTAATTAAATGGACTTTAATTAAATTGGATTTAATTAAGATTGATTGGGCCTTGTATTTTAATTAATTAAAATCAGCCAAGCCCAATAATTAAGTTGGTGAAAATGATTAGAAAAGAAAATTATTGACTAACAAATTCACTTTAAATGTCATGTTAGTGATCCTTTACTTGGAATAAAGGATCTCATTACCTTATAAATAATTAAATGAACCTAGATATATTGTAATGCATCCATACAAGGTATATATATGTATATTAGTTGTTTGGAATAACCAGTGAATACAAAGCAAGAAAATAATTTCCTTCTCTCCAGTTCCACTGCTCTGTCGAACCCCCTCTTGTGCATACTTGGTGTGTTTATTTCTCCTCAATTCTTTTCCAGCAAATAGAGTTGAGGAATCCCAAGTTTCAGTGTACTGTGGACATAGCTTTAGAGGGTTTCTACATTTAAGAACGAACGAGGTTCGAAATTAATCAAATCAAAGGTGATTCTTGATTTATATTTATGTACCTCTCATTTTTCATTCAATTAATTGCCCAATTAATTTTATTATTTTTGTTTATTTTATTAACCACATCGAACGCCCGATAACTCAAAAGGCACACCCCATGATTTTATGGTTTCATTGCGATTGTATTTTATTTAAGCAATTTATTTTAATAGCTTTCACTTGCGCGTTGCCGGGCTCATCCACTCACACTTTTTGGTGCCCTTCCAAGTTGTTTCAGAGCCCAGTTACCATGTAGGAGCTATGGTATTGTGGGCTATGGTACTGTGTGAATAAGCATGAAAATGTGTTCTTTATTGATTTTGAAGCATGATATATTTTTTTACTTATTCTTTGATAATTATATGAGAAAATTAACTTGTTTAATTTTTGCGATTTTGGATGATTTAAGTATTTTATTAAAATTGAATTTTCTGATAAAATAGTTCTTTTAATTTCACTTTAATATGTGAAAAAAGAATTGGTACTGTAGAAGTGTATTGCTGATCGGCAATGCATAGCATGCGCGCAACCGAGCGCGCGCCGGGGGTTCTGTGGCCGCTGCGTTGCGGCTGCTGCTGACGACTGACGGAAAGTCCATTTTTCGCCATTTTTGCGGAAATTGATTTTTTTCCAATTTCTCCATATTTTTTTTGAAAAATATTTATTGTTGCTAATTTAATTTGGGAGAAAATTAGATTTTTTTGAGAATTAAATTGCATTAATTAAATTTGTTTAATAGCGTGCATTGGATGTACAAGGCTTAATCATCCATATGAGTTGCAAATTTTAAACTTATTATTTTCTGCATATAATTGTTTGTCGTGAGATTGGATATCGCAATATTTTTGGGATGTTCATTTTCTTGTCTAGCATGATTCATTGTTATTCTATGATAGAATGAATGTGAAGGGATGATCATGGAGCCCTAGACCGCATGTATGTCTTTTAATTTTTGTTGGGTGGACCGACGTGCCCTTGTGATTTTATTTTGTCCTCCCTTCTCATTTTTAGCCTTGGAATAATAAGGTTTGCTATCTCCCTCTTAATATACTCCCCCCGACTTCTGATCGGGATTTCTTATTCAAATTATAATGAGAGTAGTATAGCACCTTTCGAGATACTTTTTCATTTCTAGCAAGCCTATGGAGAAGAAGCCACAGAAAGGAGGAGGCCCATGCAAAAGGTGACCCATGGAGATATCACAAGGCCCATCTATATGTTGATGGGTAATATTACTTTGTAATAGCATAGGACCACCTTAGAGAGACCATACACTCACTGCGGGCTCAATAGGTCACATAGGTTGGGCTTGTGATCATGCAACAGGGTATGCTAGGTTCTTTGCATGCGATGCGTTTATTTAATGCTTTATATTTATGCATGCAATGTTTACATATGACGAGGCTTCGGTCTGAACTCAAAATAACTCTCACTTGGTTGGACCAAGTTGAATATTAGGCCCATAATGGGCTTAGATCAAAATAGTTTTTATCTATCCAAGTCTTCCATCCATAGCAATGTGATAAGGAAGCTACTGATGCTGAAGTGTGGTCTCACGAGTGGTGGCACACTTGGAATAGAGGAGAGTTGCACCATTGTTGTGAACAAAGGAACATGTTCACCATTTTCCTGTCTCACAAGTCTGGGGGGGGGGGACGAATAAAAGGTGATTTTGTTGATGGGTTTAGCCTAACACCGAGTAACATGATTCGCTTGAAGTTGAGGCAAAAGATCTTGGGGATCTCATGGGATGAGAATGGTACTGGATACCTCCCACGAGGTCTTTGCCTTGTGAATCGTAAAAGCGGGGTATGACAAATTTGCTTGTGGACCCCAAGCCCACTAGGAAAGGCTATTCCTTAAACCCCACTTGAGAGTGGTGAGTTTTCGTATAAATAGTGGGAGAGTTAAAGACTAAAGACCAAGTCTTTAAACTTACTCATAATATTACTATCATTGCCTGATTTCTATTAAATTTTCTATTGTCTAGAAAATGTCTAAGAATCCTTTAACCATGATAATGGAGGCTAACAAATTCTATGACACTAACTACAGCAAATAGCTATGAAATCTGAGGATTGCCCTATATTTCGAGAACCAGGGCTATGTTTTGGACAAGCCACTCCCAACGGCCTTGCTGGAAGGGTCCTCTCCCAAAAAACGTGTCACATTCGAGAAGTTGCTTGAGGACAATCGCAAGGTCCACAGTATCATATTGGCTTCGATGTCCAATGACATCCAAAAGCAATATGATAGGTTGGATGATGTTCCCTCGATATTGCTCCCTCAAGTAGCATATAGTGAAGATGAAGTAAACATGTCCCTCAATTAGCATACAGTGAAAAGAACTAAGAATCCAAATCCCAACTAACCCAGATAGCATACAATAAAGCAGATGCTGAATTCTTTCCAATAAATATATCCTAAGACGTATATGCATTCAGTAAAGATGCAGTAAGCATGTCCCTTCTTTGGCAAAGACTACTTGCTCGCGGTAGAGCTATTTTTGCTAGCTTTATTGCTGGGTCTAAGCCTACCTCCTTGAAAAAGGGATCTGCATGAAGGAAGTGTATGTGGTTCCTGATATGCATATTAGATATGCTGCCATGAAAGTATTCTTAGGGACCAAGATGGCCGACGGATCATCCGTACAAAGTCATGGGGTTAAGATGCTATCCCTAGTGGAGAAGCTTGAAAACCTTAAAGTTGGGCTTGACAATAACACATACAATTGACGTGATTTTTCAGTCACTTCCTTCATCCTACGACCCGTTTATTATTAACTATAACATGAACGGACTTGAGAAATCTATTTATGAGTTATTTAATATGTTGGTCCAATACGAGGCGACCCACAAATCTATGCCGACGTTATTGTTAGGAAAGATTTCAACCTCCAAAGCAAAAAGCAAGAGGGCCGGACACTAGAAGACGAAGAAGGGTAAGGGAAAAGCCATCGCAGTCGCTCCTAACACTTTGAGCGCTCCTACTGCTCTCATTAGAATGCGCAAAGGGAATGGGAAGGTTGGTGGTTCTCAATGGTTGAAAGCAAATGATATCTGCATTCATTGCCAAGGAAAGGGGCATTAGAACAGGGAGTGCCCGCAACTCCTCTCCAACCTAGGTACGTTTGTGATTGAAGTGACTATGATAACTAATTTTGCTTTTTGGGTATTGGATACTTGTTGTGGAGCTCACATCTGCAATAACTTGCAGGTGTTGGAGAGAAGCAGAAAGCTAAGTAAGGATGAGATGATTCTAAGGCTAGATGATGGGAAGGCCGTCGCAGCGGAAGATGTGGGATCTCTCCAGTTAGTTATTAGTGATCATATTCGGATCAAATAAAAGAGTGTTATAATGGACTGAGCATGATCAAGAATATTATTTCCATTCATGTTTTAGACATTCATGGTTATATATTTGCAATCAATAAAAATAGTTTTTATTTGATGATTGATAATAACTATCATCTGCTTGGTACATTGGTCAATGGTCTTTATATTCTCCAACAGTCTAGTTGGATTTTGCCTGCCTAACATAAACGAAAATTAGATAATCATGAAAATACACAGTTTTGGCATGCAAAGTTGGGCCATATCTCAAAAGATAAGATGAGAAAGTTGGTAAACTCAAAGAGTCTAGAGGTAGACGATTTTGTAAAACTCATCAACAAATATCTTTTCCATTAGTAATTAATAGAAGGTGCATTATAAGCACTTTTTGTGCATGTGGGGGTATTTTTTTAATATTTTTGTACCTTTTTCTTATGTGTTTTTTTTTATTAAAATGCCCTTTTTTGCTTTTGTTTGGTTTTTGTATTTTTTATAATTTAAATTAAAATATTAAATTAAATTATATTTAATTCAAATAATTTTATTATTGTTAATTATTAAATCTAAAATTATTTTTAATTAATTGAAATATATATTAATTACAATAATTATTATTATGATCATTCTTAATTAGATAAAATATTTAATTATTATAATTCATTAAAATGTTCTTAATTAACTGAAACATATTTTAATTAATACTAAATTAATTAAAAAAAAATGAAGAATCGAACAATTTTCGCCCCTTTTTTGCTGGAAACTTGTTTCTAAGTTTTCGGCGCCGTCCGGATGAATTTCCTACAGACAATGCTACCATTCGAATCCTCTCTTCAGGACGAACATTTTCAATACCTTCAATTTGAGTTTTCATCAATCATAAAGATTGGACTCCAACCACGACCGCCAAATATGTTTGTTGTCGATTCGTCATCATCTAGTCAAATCTCAGACTCAGACCACCACCATTAGACTTGCCTCTTCAAGACGATTCTAATGCGACCTACCTTACTTAATTTGGTAAAAAATTTATGGAGATAGGACGATTTTAAGAAACTGCGCCCGCCATGATGGAGATGGTGGTGGGGTTGGGGGGGAGGCATTGGGGGTAAGGAGGTGGGGCGGGTTAGCTAGCTTTTTTTTTAATATAATTTGTAAATTTTAAATTATTTAAATATGGTATAAGTTAAATAATTTGTTGAATATAGACCTTTTATTTTTTAAAAATCTAACGGTTCAAATTAATTGATTAGATCTAACGATAAATATTTGATCAAAGAAGATCCAACGATCATTAAAATAAGAAATAATATATATTAAGTAAGGGTATAACGGTTATTTTCTAAAAAAATAATACTATTAGTGAGATTTAACATAGAGGGGACGATTGAGATGATTTTTACAAAACACATGGGGACTTTAATCTATTCTCATAATAGGACAGTTTTTTTTTCAAACTTTTTAAAATACAGGGGGTTCATACATTTTGTCCGGACCTTCTTTTGAGGCGTGACGGTTTTTACCATGGCTAGAAATCTAAAGCTGTTCGTTACAAAAGCTGCTCCAAAAAAAATGTTTTTTGCAGTGTTTGTGCAATTCGATATATCTTTTCGGGAAGGCTTTAGCTTAGTAATTGTTAGTTACTTTGTTTATAAGAAAACCAGTTTATTTGAATCCGCAAAGACCTTTGATAAATTTATGATGGACACATAGATATTGCAAAATAAAATAAAATAAGAAGCGAAATAAGAATGATTGGTCAATTGTGGTTTATTTAAATTTTAATATGTGGCATGTTAGTAATTCTTATATCTGTGTCAATAATTTACCAAATGACCTAATTAATAATTATTTAAACATTATCTATTATAAATTTGTTAGTAACTATATATAATGCATGAATACATCAAAAAATTACTCAGTGCAGCGTCGGTCATGACTCGTACATGCCTCGGCCACTTGTCAGACACAACATCCACATGTGTAAAAATATAAAGTAAAAAGTAAAAAATAGGACACAGTATAGACACTATTTATCTACGGTTTTATGCCATTTTTTCGAATTTTTCTTTTCTTTTCTTTTTTTGGAAACTGGATATGTGTGGTGATGGTTTGGAAGTAGCATTTACACATTTTTATAGTTTTTTACAAGGATCAATAATTTCTATGGTGGATTATTGAGAAGATTAAAACTTGTACACTTACACTTTTTTCTATTATATTAGAGATAATAAAAATGTTATACAATGTACATAGTAATTACATATCAAATCTCAAATTACATTTTAATCTATCTTACAACAAAAAGTGTTCACTTTATATAATAAATAATTTATTCTCATTTTTGTTTAAGCATACGTATGCTACTCTTCAAATTATTTTCCTACATGACAATTCATTTAATTGATTTCCATTCGTCATCTAACCTATTTTGATATGTTAAGTGATTTAACTAATTCTCATTTATATCTTTGCTAGTAAAACTTTCAACATTAAAGCGTTTCTATTTTTCTAATTTTTATAGGTGTTATATGATAGGGGGAACCTAGTAAATGTGATATATTATTATATACAAAAAAATTATGAGTAAATAAGTATAATGTGAAAAGTAATAAGTAGGAATAAATATGCATAATATGAGGTTCCAAGTCGAGGACCTCAAGACTGGGCATCGAAAGTCCTATTGAGACACGCACTGAGTATTACATTCATTAGATGAGTGCCGCGTTTCATCAGCGACAGACATGGGACGTCTATGCAATTTCAGTGGGTTAGTTCACAAGAAGGTCAACTAACTAAACTAACTCGCGGGGATCATTATATGAAAGCCTTGGAGGCTTAGTTGGTATGACTTGAGTCGCCGTCTCCGATAGTATGGGAGTAGTCCTTAGACTTGGGGAATCACGGTAGTCACGTGCGTACGATGACTGTATCTTGGGTCTGTGTGAGAGGTGATTGTGTCACAGATATGATCATTATAAGCCTTGTCTAGTACAGTCGGAGTATGTAGCGAGAAAGGTGAGTTCATAGAAGAGGATCCATCCTCTCTCAATATGTGACAGAGGTATCTCCTATGCACTTAGAGATACGTTCAAGCTTTATGAATATGTGGCCATAGTCGTCGATCAAATAGAAAATAGAGGTTTCTTGTCGAGAAACTTGGCTTAACGCGATCTCAAGTATTAAGCATAAACACCTAGTCAATGATGGGATTCGACCCCTAATTTCATGCCCTAGACTAAGGTTGACAGATAGTAGAAGGAAGGACAATACTCATATGGACTCAAGAGCCTAAATGTTCACATGGCAATTCACCTAGTCTATAGGGCCATTTATCGTTGCTACACGGCCACCCTTGATGACTCTCTAGATTAAGGGTTAATGAAAAATTATTAATTAAATTGAATTTAATTAATAATAGTGTTAGACACTAGCCCAAATCTAGTTGAAAGGTGAACCTAAAGAATCACACAGAAATCACTGAAAATGAACATAGAATTAATTTGGAATTAATTCTATAAGTAATCAGATTTCTTCAAAGAGAGATCCATTGGATGGAAAAAGGCCCAAGAATAAATTAATGACATTAATTTATATTTAGTTTGTCCTTATAATTTAATAAGTTGGATCTCATTAAAGAATAAGGATTATTTGGGTAAAAGTATTTAATAGATTAAATAGAAGTTGAGCTCAATTAAATTGGATTTTTATTAAATTAGATTTAAATAAAAATTCATTGGCTTGTATTTTTTTAAAAAATTGTTAAGAAAAATTCCATGTAAGGAAATAAATGGCTAGCAAATTGAAGTTTTGAAAACTTCAATTCTAGCCATTTTTGGGGATCTTTTTATTTGGAATAAAGAGAAATATACTTTGTAGTTAATAGAATATATTTAGAAACATTCTTAATATATAAACAAGATATATATATATATATGAAATATAATTATTTGGGAAATAATTATGATGATTATTACACAAGAAAAAAAAAAAACTCTCCTCCTTCCACCAAAAACCATTCGGCCGCCCCCTTCTCTCTTTGTTCACTGGATGCAATTTTATTCTCTTTTTCTCATCTAGCAAAGAGGACATAGAGATCCTGACTCCAGTGTGATGTGGAAAAATTAGAGGGTTCCGGTGTTGAAGCCTCAAATGAGAAGCATTTTAAGGTATTATTTTTGACCTTTTTATTTTTTTTGGTTTTGGTAATCCATCATCAACCCCATGTTCGTTTTATTTTTAGTACATTGAACGCGCGGGAACTCCAAGGATAAACCCCTTGAACTTATTTATATTCTATATTTAATTTTTGCTATTATGCATTTTATTTATCGCTTCCGCTAGCACGTTCCCAAGCCGTACCATGCGATCCCCATTCAAGACCATGTCTTGAACTTATCAACAATATTACTATCGTTTGCATATTTCTGTTTAATTTTATCATGTAGAAAATGTCTAAAAACTCCTTAACCCTAATAATAGAGATTAATAAATTTAATGGCACAAACTACAACAATTGGCTGCGAAATCTAAAGATTGTCCTAAATTTCGAGAACTAGGGCTATATCTTCAACAAGCCGCTCCTAGCAACATTGTTGAAAGGCTCCTCACCCGAGGAACGTGTGACGTTCGAGAGGTGGCATGCGACAACTTCAAGGTCCGCAGTATCATATTAGCTTTGATGATCAATGACATCCAAAAGCAATATGATAGGTTGGAAGACGTTCCCTTAATAATGCTTCGGATCCTTATGCAATTCCTGATAGGCATATTAGATATACCGCTACAAAAGCATTTTTTGGGACAAAGTTGACTGAAGGATATTCTGTGCAAAGACATGGGGTAAAAACTCTTCCCTCGCGGAGAAGCTCGAAGACCTCAAAGCTGGACCTAAGAAGTCTATTGACGAGTTAATTAATATGTTGATCTAATACGAGGCAACGACCCACAAGTTTGCACCAGCGGTATTGATAGGAGAAACTTTGACCTCCAAGATAAAAGGGAAGAAGGCCGGACGCTGGAAAAGGATGAAGGGAATAGGAAAATTTTTCGTAGCCACTTCAAGCACTCTAGGCACCCTTGTTGCACCAGTGCATAAGGAAAAAGGGAAAGGGAAGAATGATGATTCACAACGATCAAGGACAAATGATGTTTGCATTCATTGTCATGGAAAGGGGCATTGGAATAGGGAGTGCCCACAACTCCTCTCCAACCAAGGCACGTTGGTGATTGAAGTAAATATGATAACTAATTCTGCTTCTTAGGTATTGGATATCGGTTGTGGAGCTCACATCTGCAATGATTTGCAGTTGCTGGAAAGTAGCAGAAGGCTACGTAAGGACGAGATGGTCCGAAGGTATGGTGATGGAAAGGCCATAACAACAGAACTGTACGATCACTCAACTTAACTATTAGTGATCATATTTGGATAGAATTAAAGAACTATTGTTATATATTGAGCACAATCAAAAATATTATTTTCATTCCTGTTTTAGACAATGGTTATGCGTTTAAGATCAAAGTCCTTGTGTCAGACCGAGGTGGGGAATATTTAAGTAGTGAGTTCATGGATTACCTAAAAGAGAATGAAATTCTCTATCAGTGGACTCCTCCAGGAAAGCCGCAGCTTAACGGTGTGGCCGAAAAGAGAAATCGGACCCTATTGGATATGGTTCGATCCATGATAAGTTTCATCCAACTACCCTTGTCCTTTTGGGAATACACTCTTGGGACAGCGGCCAAGTTGCTCAACATGGCACCATCCAAAGTTGTGCCACAAAACACCATATGAGATATGGAACAACAAGCCAGCATTCTACAAGTACTTGAGAGTATATGGTAGCCCGACATACGTCAAGAAGCTTGAAGGAGACAAACTAGAATCAAGCTCTAGTCTGTACAGATTTGTCGATTATCCAAAAGAAACTGTGTGGTATTATTTCTATGACCCATCGGGACAAATGATTTTTGTCTTGAGAAACACAGTATTCTTGGAAAAGGGTTTTCCCATGGATAGCTAATGTGATGCGGAATTGCTTGAAGATTGAAGTGAGATACATCATCAAGATAATGCAGCACCGTCTGTACCTACGATTCCCAGTAATAGTGCTCTAGTTCTCTATAGGTCAATTAGAATATCTCAATGTCCTGATAGGTATGGATTATTTGGCTTGACTAGCCAATTAGATGGTGATCCAACAACATACACAGAAGCGATGTATGACATCGACTCGGATAAGTGGCTTGAGGCCATAAAATCTGAAATGGACTCGATGGTTCGAATCAAGTTTGGACCCTCGTGCACCCACCTAAAGGTGTTAAGCTAGTTGGTTGCATATGGGTATACAAACATAAGCTTGGATCTAGCTGGGAGGTTACTGCCTTTCAGGCTAGGTTCGTGGCAAAAAGATACACTCAACGACTTGGGGTCAACTTTGCGAACACTTATTCGCCCGTGGCAATGGCTAAGTCCGTTAGGATACTGTTTGCCATAGGAGCATGGTAAGACTATCAAATATGGCAGATGGACGTTAAAACGACCTTCTTGAACGATTTGATCGAGTAAGTGATCTGCATGGATCAGCCAGAAGGTTTCACCTCTTGTGTAGAAAAATAGAAAGTTTGTCATCTCCAGAGGTACATCTCTGGCCTCAAACAAGCTTTCTGTTGCTGGAACATGCATTTTAATGAAGTCATGCAGGATTTCATCAAAAATGAATCTGATCCTTGTGTATACAAGAAGATTAGAGGGAGCTCGGTTATGTACCCTCTACTTTATGTTGACAATTTGTTGCTCATTGGGAACGATGTCATAGTATTAGGAAACATAAAAGCATGGTTGTCCACTTAATTTTCCATGAAGGATATGGGTGAGGCTTCCTACATCCTTAGCGTCAAGATCTACAGGGATAGATCTAAAAGGATGTTAAGATTAACTCAATCCTTGTACATTGAGAAAGTCTTGAAGAGATTCAAGATGGAAAACTCAGAACAAGTATTCCTTCCAATGAGGAATGAGATTAAGTTGTCCAAGAAACTGTCTCCCAAGACTGATGAGGAACTTAAATGGATGTTAAACATTCTCTATATTCAGCTTTGGGCAACATTTAGTACGATGTCTAATGTACTAGACCTGATTCGCATACGGTTTAAGCGTAACTAGCAAATATCAGGTGTGTGCTGGTGAAGCACACTGGAGTGCGGTCAAGACCATACTTATGTACCTGAAAAGTACTAAAGATATGTTCTTGATTTACAGTGGAGGATAATTTATATTGGAAGACTACAACGATGCTAACTTTCACTTGGACATAATGATGCCAACTCTCGATCAGGTTTTGTATTCAAGCTAAATGGTGGTGTGGTTACTTGAAAAAGTTACAAGCAAGATACCACAACAAATTCCTGTTGGAACAGGTGACCAACAAGCCAATTAGATTTGCTGTTTTCAGAACCATTCAAGCAATCTTTATTTAAACAATGTTTTCCCGAAGAATATGAAAAGTATTCGTTCTGGCACATGTATTTGTTGTGCTTAGTAAATTACATCAAGCATTGCTTTCACATCACAACAGATGCCCACAAACCACTTTGTAACCCATGTAGTTGGCGTTTATGAAATGTCTGTGGGTTAGTTGACAAGGTGGTAAACTGACTGAACTTATTCTTGGGGATCATCATATGAACGCCTTAGAGGCTTGGTCGGTATGACTTGAGTCCACGACTTAGATAGTATGGGAGTAGTCCTCCGATTTAAGGAAGCACAATAGTCACGTGCATGCGATGACTGTATCTTTGATTTGTGCGAGAGATGATCGTGTCTGAGGTATGGTCATCATAAGCCATGTCCACTGCACTCAAAGTATGTAGAGAGGACGGTGAGTTCTAACAAGAGGATCTGTCCCTTGTCAAAACGTGAAAAAGGTATCTTCGATGCACTTGGAGATTCGTTACGCTCTATAAACCTATGGTCATAGTCATTGGTCGAATAGGAAACGAGGTTCCTATGTCGAGCGATTTCGCATAACGCAATCTCAAGTATTAAGCATAGACGCCTAGTCCAAAATGAGAGCCGACACCCAATTTCATGCACTAGACTAAGGCCACGAGATGGTAGACGGAAGGACAGCACCTGTATGGACTTAAGCGCCTAAAAGTTCACATGGATATTCGCCTAGTCTCTATTGGCATGGATTGTTGCTAGACAACAACCTATGGTGACGGGCAAGGATTGTTTGAAAATTATTGATTAAATTTGATTAATAATAGTGTTTGACACTAGCCCAAGTCCAGCTCAAAGGTGAACCTAAAGAGTCAAACACAAATCACCGAGAAGGGACGAGGAATTAATTGAGAATTAATTCGATAATTAATTGGATTACTTATAAATGAGAGGGATCCATTGGATGGAAGAGCCTAAAAATAAAAAAATAGGATTCATTTATATTCGGATTGCCCTTATTATTTAATAAGTTGGACTTATTAATTAATAATAGCTTATTGGGCTCATGTATTTAATTGGATTAAATATATGATGGGCTTAATTAGGTGAATTTTAATTAAATTAGATTAAGTAAAAATTAATTGAACCTTGTATTTTATTTTTAATAAAATCAGGCATTGCAACCCTAATTAAGTTATTGGAAAATCTAGAAAAGGAAATTATTGACTAACAATTTCACTTTTGAAAAGTGCTATATTAGTCATCCTTTATTTGGGATAAAAGATTTATTATATTTTGGATTGTATAATGTACCTAGACACATTCTATTACATCCATACGAGGTATATTTCTGTATATTAGTTATTTGGAAAAAACAAAATCCTACCCTAGAAGCTCCTAATTTGGCCGCCTCTCTCACAAGCACACTTGGTGTGTTCTTTCTGCCTAATTTTCTTCTAGGGAAGAGAAATGAGAGATCCCATATTCCGGTGTAGTGTGGACGTATCTTTAGACAGCTTCTACGTTGAATCTCATCTGAATGGATCAACGAAATGGTGCTTGAAACAAATCAAGAAAAAGGTAATCTTCGATTTACGTTTCTTCCACTTATTGTTTTGATATTACCATAAGCCCCATTTAGTTTTATTGTTGTTATTATTAACTACATCGGACGCCCGAGAACTCCAAGGGTCAAACCTTGGAGTCATTATTTTATTACGTTTAGATTTTAATTTACAAACTTTATAGTACCGCTTTTGCTTGCTGGTTCCCAGGTCGATCCACTCGCATTTGTTTTGCTTTGAAGTGGTATTAGAGCCCGGTTCGATGTAGGGGCTATGTATTTATGTGAATAAGCATGATAATATGATTTTATTGCTTTTGAAGCATGATATTTATTTTTTCTTATTCTTGAATTATTATATGAGAAAATCAACATGTTTAGGTTTTCAAACTTTGAATGATTTAATTATTTTAAGAAAATTGAATTTTCTAGTAAAAATACTTGGTTTTAGTTTTAGTTTAATTTGTGAAAAAAAAATAGTGTTGTAGCAGTGCACTACCGATCGGCATTGTACAGCATGCGCGCGTGAGCAACAGCTTGCACACAGCCTGGATAGCGTGGGCCCTGCGTGCAGGCAGTGCAGCTACTGCTCCAGTTGACGGCCGACGTCTGGGCTATTTTTCGTCATTTTTTCAAAAAATTAGATTTTTTAATTTCTGCGCATTTTCTGGAAAATTTTAATTTTTGCTAATTTAATTTTGGAGAAAATTATATTTTTTTAGAATTTAAATTGCTTTAAGTAATATGGTTGGTTTGCGTGCATTAGATGCATGGGGTTTATCATCCCTTTGAATTAAAAATTTTAAACTTGTTGTTTTCTACATATAGTTTTTTGTCATGATATTGGATATCATGGTATTTTCTTGGGATTTTCATTTTCTTATCTAGTATGCTTAATTGATATTATGTGCTAGTTGAATATGGATGTATAATCACGGAGCCCTAGACCGCATGTATGTCTTTGAATTTTATTGGGTGGGCCCACGTGCCCTTGTGATTTATTTTCTTCCTCCTTCTCGTTTTTAGCCTTGGAATAATAAAGTTTGCTATCTCCCTCCTAATATACTCCCTCCGACCTCTGATTAGGGTTTCTTGTTAAATTATAATGAGAGTGGTATAGAATATTTTCGTGAGGTATTTACTTTAATTGAGCCCATGGAAGAAGGTTCAGGAGGAGGAGGCCCATGGAGAAGGCGGCCCACGAAGATATTACAAGGCCCATCTATATGTTGAAGGGTAAAGCATTTTGTATTAGCATAGGCCACCTTTAGATAGTCCTTAGACTCACTACGGGCTAAGTGGGTCACATAAGCTGGGTTCGTGATTATCAACCGGGGTATGCTAGGTTTCATTGCATGCGATACATTTACGTAATGATTTAAATATTTAATATTTATGCATGCAATGCTATTTTGTGATGAGCTCTCGATCAAACAACTCAATATTAACTCTCACTTGGTTGGACCAAGTCAAAGTTTTAGGGCACAAAATGCACTTGCATTAAAATGATTTGATTTTCCCAACGTTTCCATCAACAATAATGTGGTGAGGAAGTTGTCCCTACCTAAGTGTGCTCTCACGAGTCGTGGCACAATTGGACTAGAGGCAAGCTGCACCATTATTGTGAACAAAGGAAATACGCTCATTGTTTCCCTGTCTCACGAGTCGTGGGGGCGACAGTTGAGGTGTGACTTAATTGATGGGTTGAAACAAACATGAATTAAAATATTATGCCCGTAAATGGACTTGGATCAAAATGGCATTTCGATCTATCGAATCCATCCATAGCAATATCATGAATAAGGTACCACTATCCAAATATGGTCTCATGAGTCCTGACATATTTGGAAGAGAAGGCAAGCTGTATTATTGTTATGAACAAAGGAATATGCTGGTTGTTTCCCTGTCTCACGAGTCGTGGGGGGCGATAATTGAGGTATGATTTGGTTGATAGGTCGATTTTAGCACAACATAATATGATTCGCTTGGAGTCTTTAGGATCAGATGAAGAGGTGAGGAAAAAAATATCTTGGGAATCTCATGGAATGAGAATGGCATTGGTTGCCTCCCACAATGCTTTTTCCATGTGAATTATAAAAGCGGGGAATGGTACATTGTTTTTTTGGATCCCAAGCTGACTACGAAAGGATTTTTTGAAACCCCACTTGAGATTGCTGGGTTTTTGTGAAATAGTGGGAGAAGTTAACGACTAAAAGTCTGAGTCTTTATTCAAACCCAATACTGATAATCTAATTATTTTCTACTTTGCGTTTAGAATGAATGTCTTAGATACCATTTCTCATTTTCTTTATTTTTGAAATTTATTTAATGGAATACAGTCAATTAAAGTTTGGATGTGAAAATCGAAGGATTGTCCTAGATTGTCGAACTTCCATATGTCATGCAAAAGCCACTTTCATCGGACATGCGAAAGGAGTCCTTGTTTGAGGAATGCTTGACACTAAGGATTAAAGCATAAGGACAATAGCAAGGTCTGCAACATCATACCTGCTTCTATCATCCATGAGCAGTATGAGAGGCGTGACGTTGTTCGTTCAATATGTGGCACCAAACTGGCATATTGAATATGCCATGACAAAAGCAGTTTTGTGATGCCAAAATAACTGAAGGTTGTCTGTACACAAACATTCGGCTAAGATGCAATCCCTTGTGGAGAAGCTCTAAGACCCCAATGTTGATTTTAAAAGGAATGTACTTCATCCCTCCTTCAACCTATTTATCATAAACTCTAAATGGGCTTGAGAAAACCATTTCATCAGTTGATAAAATGGTTAGAACAATACAAGAAAACTATTGAAGAATCTGCACAAACGGTATTGGATTTGGAGGCTTCAACCTCAAAAGCAAAAGGCAAGGGAGCCGGACATCGAATGAGAGAGAAGGAGGAAGCAAACTCAGCCGCTTCAAGCGATTTGAGTGCTCCTGTCACCTTAATGAACGAATGTAAAAGGAAATATGGGATAATGATTCGACAGTCAAAATTTATTTATGATGTTTACATATATTTGCCAAAGGGCATTAGAAGAGGGAGTATCGTGAACTCCCCTTCACCCAAACCATGGCATTTGTCGAGCAAATATGATTACTTTCATATTCCAAAGTGTTAGACACTTGCTCTCAAAATGCATTTATGGAAATGGTTTACAGAAATGAAAATGAATAGAACTCTAAGGCAAGTACTCTTAGCTAAGCATGGCTAGGCCATTACTCCAAAAGAAATAAGACTAAATAAACTTAGCTAATAGTATTCATGTCGAAATAGTATATGATTATATAACCCAGTATGATCAAGTCGTTAGTTAATTATTGGACAAATTAGACTACAAACTTGATCAATAAAAGAATTTTTCGAGTCTGCTGAGTTATTAAATTGTCGTACTACATAATTAGATTATGAACACTCAAAACAAATGACTAAAACGGATGATCAAGAACATAACTTATAGAAAATGACATGCATGAACTAGGCCATATCCCTCTAGTTAGGATAAATAGGTTTATAGATTCAAAGAGTCTAGCAATAGATGATTTGAGTTTACTAACTTATGAATCCTTTCTAAGAAGGAAGAAAGCCATGAATGCACTTTGTGGAACAATGAATGATTTCCAAAAATAATCTATTCGATTGGATCCAGACACTATACTTGATATGGTTTGGCAATCCTTTGTCGTACAAAAGTCTTGAGTATGAGGAATGGTCCGGCATACATTAAGGACTAGTAGGAGGAAAATTAGACTCAAAATCTAATTTATATAGGTTTGTTAAGGAATAATACAAACATCACTTTTAATCGGAACTTAACTGAACATGTCTAACTTCTCCAAAGGGTAGTCAGAAAACTCCAGTTACCTGAAAGGTTCGAGTTTATAAAATTGGACAACAGGAAACGATGTAGGACATCTATCCAGATATATGGCTTGGAGCCATAAAATCTGCTATGGAGTTCAAACTAGGTTTGGATGCCCTACAAGGTGCAAAGTCAATGGGAGCACAATTGTGTTCCAAGTATTTTAGAGGTTCAGAATGTCTCGATCATTTGGAATAATATAAAGACGTCTTGGAAGTCTAAAACACTAACATTGTTTATCAAATTTTCCATAATAGGAATTGGATTTGTGTCTAAGGATAAGCTATCAATGATTCAATCATTGTAGACTAATGATTAGTTTAGATATTTGATATCCCCTACGTCTTCATTGTAAGTGGCAAGGAATGCTATTGGGTGCATTAAGCCCGATGTTGCTCATGGTTTTTAAGCATCAAAACGTATATCGAGTGTGCACCAACGAGGCAACAGACAGTTGTTGAAGTGCTATCTTTAATACTTGAATAAGGATTAAAGAAGAGATCTTGACGCACATTAATGGAGGTTAATTTTGGAAGGCTATAGCAATAGTAGCTTCTAGCATCATATGAATAATATTTAATCTCAAAAGTGAATGCACATTCGAGGTTTAATGATAATGTGGTAATACTGGAAAGGTTCCAAGTGGAATATCAGAAGGAACCTAATCATGAAAAATTGAATGTATGGCAAACTTTAAAAGCTATATTGGAAAAAGGTTAGGACCAACGAACAATGCGCAACTATTGGGTGTTCTATCTAGTATAGCCGCGCCAGTAGTCACCTTGGAGGATGAAAACAGGGATATGGCACAATGTATAAGGCCCGAGATCTCGTCACAGGTTTAAGGAATAATCTTAGTCACCATCATCTGCTAGGAGCGATGATAGGAAGGTGTAACGTGCGGTTGGACCATAGAACATTGGCAAAAACGAGAGTAGACCCATAAGACCTAGCCGGTATCGCAGATTGGACATAATGAGATTAATCTAAAAATATGAGTAATTAGCTTTAAGGTCAAGTGGAAAATTATTGAAATAGGTGACCAAAAAGCCAATTACATTGGTGGTTTTAAGAACCATTGAAACAATCTTTATTTAAGCAATATTGTCCTGATAAATATAATAAGTATTCGCCTTTGGCGCATGTAACTATTGTGCTTACCAAATTTCATCAACTACAGCTTTGACGTCATAACACATGCCCATAGACCACTTTGTAACCTACGTAGTTGTGGCTATGAAAGCAACCTCTGTGGGTTGGTCTGAAATGTTCCAAGTCGAAGACCTTGAATCTTGGCATTGAGAGTCCTACTGAGACCTGCACTGAGTATTGCATTCATTGGATGAGTGCCGCGTTTCATCAGTGAGAGGCGTTGGATGTCTATGAAATTTCAGTGGGTTAGTTGACAGAACTATCTCGCGGGGATCATCATGTGGAAACGTAAGATGCTTGGTCAGAATAACTTAAGTCCCTGGCTCCAATAGTATAGGAGTAGTCCTTAGAATTGAGGAATCATGGCAGTCACGTGCATGCAATGATTGCATCTTAGATTAGTACATCAATACAAGGTATATATAAGTATATTAGTTATTTTTAATAACTAATAAAAACATAACACAAAAAAGATCCTACCCTAGAAGCTCCTAATTCGTCCGCCTCTCTCACAAGCACACTTGGGGCTCTCATATTCCGTTGTGATGTATACGTGTCTTTAGAGGGATTCTACGTTGAACTCTCATGTGAACTTCGAAACAAATCAAGAGAAATGTATTCCTTGATTTACGTTTTTTGCACTTCTTGTATTAATTTTACCTAAAGCCCCGTTTAATTTTATTGTTGTTATTATTAAGTACATCGAACGCTCGGGAACTCCAAGGGTACACCCCTTGGAATCATAGTTTTATTCCGTTTTGGTTTTAATTTATGAATTTTATATTACCGCTTCTACTTGCGAGTTTCCAGGCCGATCCACTCACATTTTTGTTGCTTTAAGTTCCACCACGTAAGTTGAAAACATTGCAATTTTAGAAGCAGCTAAGAAAGTAGTTTGGATGCAAAACTACATCCGCGACTTGGGTGTATCACCTAGCATTGCTAAGATAGTTATCTTCTGTGATAACAATGGGGCAGTAGCATAAGTAAAGGAACCGAGATCTCATCACCGTTTCAAACACATTCTTAGACGCTACTATCTACTTTGAGAGATGGTGAGCAGAGGTGACGTGCGGATGACCGAGTCAACTCAGCACAAAACACAGTAGATCTACTGACTAAACCAGTGTCGGAAATTACTCATACTCAACATCTTCGTAAGATAGGTTTAAGGCTGATGGGTGATTGGCCTTAGGTCAAGTGGGAGACTATTCTAATAAATGACCAAAAAGCCAATTAGATTGGCCTAGTTGTATTTTATTCTAACAATTAATCGATATTATGTAGTATTATTTTTAAGTAAATAAAATGAGTACTCGCCTATTTTGCCATCTACTTTTTTGTTTTCATTTTATATGTTTCCAGTTTCTTGAACATCACGACAAAGCCCATAGAGCACTTGACAACCATACGTTTAGGTCGCGCATTGGATGGCGGTCATGAAACCAATTGCTAAAAGGTTGGGTCTGAAACGTTACAAGTCGAAGACTTTTTGAATGGGTATCGAGAGTCCTATGGAGACTTGCATTAAGAGTCGCAATCAATTGGTTAGTACCGCGTATCATCAGTGACAGACGCGGGGCGTCTATGCGATCTTGGTGGGTTGATTGACTAGGTGTCGAATCAACTGAACTGACTGGCAGGATGGTCTTATGGAAGCATCGGAGGCTTGGTCGGTATGACTTGAATCCCCGACTTGTATAGTACGAGAGTAGTCCTCAGACTTGAAGAATCATGGCAGTCAAGTGCATACGACGACTATGTCTTGTATCTGCGCAAGAGGTGATTGTGTCATAGACATGATCATCTTAAGGCTTACCCAGTGTAGTCGGAGTATGTAGCGAGGACGGTGAGTTCCAAGAAGAGGATCCATCCCCTGTGAGTATGTGATTGTAGTATCTCCTATGCATTTGGGGATGCATTCATGCTCTATAGCCACAGTCCTTGATCGAATAGGAAAAAGAGGTTCCCATGTCGAGAAACTTGGTGTAATGCGATCTCATGTATTAAGCATAGACGCCTAGTCCATTATGGGAACCGACACCTAATTTCATGACCTAGAATAAAGCCGAGAGATGGAAGACAGTAGACGGAAGGACGTACCGGTGGACTAGAGAGCCTACATGGTCACACAGAAATTTACCTAGTCTGTAGTGCCATAGACCGTTGCTAGACGACCACCCATGGTGATGGGCTTTCTTGATTAAGGGTTAACTAGAATTATTAATTAAATTAGATTTAATTAATAATAGTGTTAGACCCTAGCCCAAGTCTAGCTGAAAAGTGAACCTAAAGTGTCACACATAAATCACCGGAAAGAAACAAGGAATTAATTTCGAATTAATTCCATAACTAAATGGATTACTTACAAAGAGAGATCAATTGGATGGATTAGACTCAAGCATATATTAATAACATTAATTTCTATTGGGCTTGTCCTTATTATTTAATAAATTGGATCTTATTAATTAATAAATACAATTTGGACTTATCTATTTAATTATATTAAACACAAGTTGGCTCAATTAAATGAATTATTATTAAAATTGAATTTAAATATTCATTGGGCTTGTACTTTTCTTTGTAAAAATTGGTCAAGCCCACTAATTCTGAGCCCATGAAAATTCTATAGAAGGAAACAAAGGGTAGCAAATTTTAATTTCGGAAAGTGCAATTCTAGCCATTATTGGGGATCTCTTTATTTGGAATAAAGAGAAATATACCTTGTAGATAAAAGAATGAACCTAGAAATATTTTACATTAACAGTACAAGATATAGATATATGTACATATATGATACATAATATTTAGGAAATATTTTATTATCACATTATTACACAACACAAAAAAGTCCCTTCCTTCCTCACCTACCTCTCGGCCGCCCCTCTCTCTCTTGCACTTGGAGTGATTTTTTCTCTTGTTCTCTTCTAGAAAAGAAAATAATGAGATTCCAATTCCGATGCGGTATGGACGAATTATAGGGTTCCAGTATTGGAGCCTCAAGTGAAGAACGTTTCAACCGAACGTTGGAAAAACGAAGGTATCATTTTTCACCCATTCTATTTTTTGGGTTTTGTGATTCCACATTAGCCTCATTTCAACCAAACGTCCGAGAACTCCAAGGTTACACCCCTTGAATTCATTATTTTATGTGTTTTAAATTGTTATTATGCTTTTTATTCGCCGCTTCGCTAGCGCATTCCTGGACCGTACCACATGATCCTTCAACTAGTATCAATGTTGGAAATGGTGACCATAAAGACAATTAGATTAGCGGTTTTGGGAACCATTAAGAAATCTTTATGAATGTAGTAAGCATTCATCTATGGCACCATGTGTTATTTGTGCTCACTATTTATGTTGAACGGTATTTTAACGTCAGAACAAATGCCCATAGACTAATTGAATAACCCATTTAGTTAGACTATACATTGGATGGCAGCTACGGATCCAACTTCTCAGGGTTGGTTTGAAACGTTCATCGAGGACCTCGAGACTGGGCATCGAGAGTCCTATAAAGACTTGCACTAAGTATTGCATTCATTGGAAAAATGTCGTGTTTGACCGGGGACAGATATGGGATATCTATGCAATTTTAGTGGATTAGTTGACAAGGTTGTTAACTGATTGAACTGACTCTTGGGAATCGTCATATTGAAGCCTTGGAGGCTTGGTCAGTATGACTTGAATTCCTAGCTCCGATAGTACAGGTTGAGTTATTGGACTAGAGGAATCATGGTAGTCGCATGCATATGATGGCTATATCATGAATCTGGCGAGAGATGACTGTGTCATCGATTTGGTCATTACAAGTCTTATCCAGTGTAGTCGAATTATGGATTGAGAATGGTGGATTTCAAGATAGAATCTATCCCCTATCAGTATATGATGGATATATCTTCTACACGCTCTGAGATGGTTTAGACTCTCTAAGTCTATGGCCATAATAATTGGTTAAATAGGAGATAGTTTCCTTTGTCAATCAATAGAGTATACATATCTCACGTATTCTGCATAGTTTCCTAATCCAGGATGGGAACCGATCCCCAATTCCATGCCCTATACTAAGGTCCGAAGATGGTTGACGGAAGGACCTTACCTGTATGGAACTCGAGAGCCTAAATGTTCACGCCAATATTCACCTAGTCTCTAGTGCCATGGACCATTGCTAGACGGCCAACCATGGTGACGGGCGTTTCTGATTAATGGTTAATTGAAAATAATTAATAAAATTAGATTTAGTTAATTAATTATGTTGGACACAATGCCCAAGTCTAGCTGATGGTGAATCTAAAGAGTCAGACACAAATCAATATGGATTTGGTGGAATTAATTTAGAATTAATTCGAGAAGAAATCAATTAATTTAATTAGATTAAATTAATTCAAGGAGAATATATAAACGATTGGATCATTTATTTAATAATCCATTTTATGGGCTGCTCAAAAATTAATTAATTGGATTAACTAATTTTGGATCAATTTATTACGTTTGGCTTAATTAATTAATTGGATTAACTAATTTTGGATCAATTTATTAGGTTTAGCTTAATTAATTAATTGGATCAATTAATTAGTGTTTGGATTTAAATTTGTTGAATTAGATTAAATAAATCTTTGAACTTTGTTGGGCTAAAATTAGTTTAATTAATTATTATCCAATGAATATTAGTTGAGCTTGATTTAATTTGATTAAATTAAGCTCCGTGCATACTTGAAGTCCAACCCCATTTGAGGGAGGTTGGAGGAAGTTAAGGAGTTGAAACTCCTCACCATGATGAACATAATTGAGTAGTTATTTCTTCATGCTTGAAGGTTATATGCATGCGTGTGCATAGGTTGCCTTGGAGGCAAAATTGGTAGTTATTGAATTTTGAATTCAATTATATGTAATATACAAAACTACACACATATCAAGTATAACCATGAGATGAGCCACGAAATTTGCTCCTTTTCTCTCTCAAAGATATTCTCCTTTTTATTTTATATTGAATTGGATTCATGTTAGAACATAAACAATCAAAAAACACTAAACAATAGTCTTAGTTTGGAGTTATTTTTGTTCTTGTTTTTTGTTCTATCTAGCATTAGAAAAGAACTATATCTATTCCATTTTTTGGTGTGGGCAACTTAGAGGAATTCTAGTTTGAATTCTAAAGTAAACGGAATGGGAGAACGTAAAGGGAACAACGCATGTTGCTGCTCAACTATAGAAATAAAAAGGTAAAGTTTCATGTGTTGTTTCTATGCTTTTTGTTTCATCCTCTAGCCACTTTTTCAGTATGTTTATGTTTTCATTATTATGCTTTTAACAAACACCAAACACCACAGAATTTCAAAGGGAAATCCTTTGAACCGTTTTAAATTTTTTTATTTCACCCTTCCGCCAAATTCCCGAGCCATATTGATTCAATCAATCAAAGAACGGTTCGATGTGGGGGCTGATGGTTATGTGATATTTGCATGTTAACATGCTTTCACGAATTTTGAAGCATGTTTTAACGCTTTTCGTTAAGTAATTATATGATGAAAATAGCTCGATTGATTTTTGCAATTAATTGGATGATTCAAGCATGTGAAAAGTTGAAATTTTCTGTATTTATGCATTTTTTTGCTGTTTTATGTTCAACACACAAAATATAGGAAAAAAAGTCACAGCAGCATTGCCACTGCTGGGGTATAGTGTTCGCCCGACCAGAATTGCGCAAGCAAGGGAGCCTGCACGCGCGGAAGCTGGTAGAGAGCAAGCGCGCGCATGAGCACCCTGCAATGCAGCCACGCGTGCACATGCTGGAGAGGGCCAAAGCGACGCGCAGGTGACAACGGCAGTGCGTGCTGCAGGGCTGACAGCCAACGATTGGCTTTTTTTTCCCGTAATTCGAAGATTTGATTTTCTAGAATTTTCTTCAGTACTAGTTAACTGTTTTAAGTTTTTGGGACAAAATTGAATTTTTTCTAAATTTAAAATTGCATAATTAATGGTCCAATGCACATATTTTTCGATCATCCTTTTGATTGCAAATTTTGAAGCTTGTGTTTTCTTTGTTAAATTAAGTTTTGTGATTGGATATCTTGGAGTATAATATTACATGGGATGTATATTAGGTGATGTATGGATGGATGATCACGGAGCCCACGACCTCTTGTAAGTTTAAGTTTATGGTTGGGCGTGTATGCCCTTGTAATGTTTCTTCTTTCTCCCTCTCATTTTTAACCTTAGAATAATGGGGCCTGCTATCTCCCTCCTTATGCACTCCCCTAAACTTCTGATTGGGTTTTCTTTTCATTTGTAATGGGAGTAGTATAGGAATTTTGTTTGTGCGGGTTTTTATTTTAAAGCTAGCCCATGGAGAAGAAGGTCCAAGGATAAGGAGGCTCACGAAGAAATTACAAGGCCCATCTACATGTTGATGGGTAAATTACTTTGTAATAGCATAGGGCCACCTTAGACTCACCATGGATTCACGGGCTCAGTAAGTCGCATAGGTAGCACTTGTGATCATCCCACAGGAGTATGCTTAATTATGTTGCATGTGGTGATTCCTTTATTGCTTTAGCATTTGATGTTCTGCATGCAATCAAATTATGTGATGAGGTCTCAGTCAAACACTCAAACATTAACTCTTACTTGGTTGGACCAAGTTATTTGGCCTAAAATGGACTTGGATCAAAATTGTCTTGATCTGACCAAGCCTTCCATCCACAAAGATATGGTGAGGAAGCTACCGTTACCCAAGTGTGGTCTCATGAGTCCTGGCACAGTTGGAATAGAGGAAAGCTACACCATTGTTGTGAACAAACAACACGTTCATCATTTTCCTATCTCATGAGTCGTGAGGGGCGACGACTGAAGTGTAATTTGGTTGATGGGTCGAGCCTAACATTGAGTAACATGATTCACTTGCAGTCTTCAAGATCATGTGAAGAGGTGAGGCAAAATATCTTGGAAACCTCATGGAATGAGAATAGCATAGGTTGAATCCCATGGAGCTTTTTCCATGTGAATTGTAAAAGCAGGGCATGGTAAACTGTTCTTGTGGATACCAAGCCCACTAGGAAATGACTTCTGAAAATCCTAATTGAGAGAGGTCGGCTTTAATATACATAGTGAGAGACTAAAAGACTAAAACACCATGTCTTGAACTTATTAATAATACTACTATCCTAAGTTGAAATCTGTTTCACTTTTTATCATATAAACATGTTTAAGAACCCCTTAACCCTAATAATGAAGACTAATAAATTTAATGGCATGAACTACGACAACTAGCTGGAAAATCTAATGATTGTCCTAGGTTTCAAGAACCAGGCTATGTCCTCAACAAATCGCTCCCGGCGATGTTGCAGGAAGGGTCTTCGCCAGAAGAACGTGTGACGTTCGAGAAGTAGCATGAGGACAACAACAAGGTCGCAGTATCATATTAGCTTCAATGGCCAATGACTTCCAAAAGCAATATGATAGGCTGGAAAACGTTCCCTCGATAATGCTTCACATGATCGAAATTTGTACGATTCCTGATAGGAATAATAGATATGCTGCTACTAAAATATTGTTTAGGACAAAGTTGACTGAAGGATCTTCTATGAAAAGTCATGCGATCAAGATGCTATCCCTCGTGTAGAAGCAAGAAGACCTCAAAACTGGGCTTGATAATGACACGTAAATTGATGTGGTTCTCCAATCACTTCCTGCCTCCTATGACCCGCTTATCATAAACTACAATATGAATTGAAATAAAAAGTCTATTAATGAGTTAATTAATATGCGGGTCTAATGCGAGGCAATGACCTACAAGTCTGCACCAATATTACTAATAGGAGAGGCTTCGAAAGGCAAGAGGGCCGAGCGCTGGAAGAGGAAGAAGGAAAAGGAAAAGCTGTCGCAGCCACTGCTAGCGCTCCAAGCGCCCCTGTTGCTCTGGTGGGAAAGAATAAAGGGAAAGGGAAGAACGGCGATTCACAACGGTCGAGGGCAAATCATGTTTGCATTCATTGCCGTGAAAAGGGGCATTGCAAGAGGGAGTACCCATAACTTCTCTCCAACCGAGGTATGTTTGTATTGAAGTAAATTTGATAACTAATTCTGCTTCTTAGGTATTGCATACTGGTTGTTGAGCTCACATCTGCAATGATTTGCAGGTGTTGGAAAGAACCAGAAAACTAAGTAAGGTCGAGATGATCCAAGGCTCGGTGATGACAAGGTCTTTGCTACAGAATCGGTGGGATCTCTCAACTTAGGTATTAGTGATCATATTAGGATAGTATTAAAGAACCGTTATTATGTACCAATCATGATCAAAAATATTATTTTCGTTCTTCTTTAAGACAATGATGGTTATGCATTTAAGATTAATAAAAAAATAGTTTTTTATTTGATTATTGATAATAACCATCATCTGCTTGGCACATTAACGAACGGTTTTTATATTTTCCAACAGATAAATAGTATTATAACTACCTAACACAAACAAAAATTAGATAATCATGAAAATGCACAGAGTTTGCATGTAAGGTTAGGTCATATAAACATAGAAAGGATGAGGAAGTTGGTGGAATCAAGGAGTCTAGAGGTAGATGACTTGGGTAAACTATCAACTTGCAAGTCTTGTCTAAAAGGGAAAATGACCATAATAATTTTTGCTTGTCATGCTTGCCACTGGTCTGTTGGACTTAATCCACACAGACATCTGTGGACCAATAAATACTCTGGCTAAAAGAGGATACTCGTACTTCATAACCTTTATCTATAATCACTCACGGTATGGTTATGTTTAGCTGATGAGGTACAAGATTAAGGCATTTGGAATATTTAAGTAATTCAGACTTGAAGTAGATAATCAAACTAGCCATAAGATCAAAGCCTTTCAGTCAGACTGAGATGGGGAATATTCAAGTGGTGAGTTCATGAATTATTTAACAAAGAATAGAATTCTCTCCCAATGGACTCCTCCTAGAACGCCACAGCTTAACGGCGTGGCCAGAAGGAGAAGTTGAACCCTGTTGGACATGGTTCAATCCATGAAGAGTTTTACTGAATTGCCCCTGTCTTTTTGGGGATACGCTCTTGAGACAGCGGCCAAGTTCCTCAACATGGCACCGTCCAAAGCTGTACCCCAGATGCTATATAAGATATGGCACAATCATGGTAAGAAAATATATCAAAACATAAGGTAAAAAAGAAAAAGACAAGTTTTGCTGAGCATGATTTTTACAGCCTCAACAAGGAGGTCCACATAAATTTATTTTAAAATATTATCAAATAAATAAAACTGAATCTCTTTTTGAACCCTAATTACGGAAAAAAAATTCTTAATATATTCAAATTTAAATATTTATTTTTTAAAACTTAGACAGGAAAGAAAATTAATTAAAAAAAATTGGAGAAATAAAAAGAAAAATAATTCAATATGTACCTGAGGGTCCACTAAACTTGCCCACAGAGCACAAGAGATGGGATCCGGCGATAGCACACCGGAATCTTCACAAGGCGAATTCGAATTTGGGCGGATGAATAATCCGACCAAAATCTTTAGTGTATGTTCTTGAAGATTCTGTTGGCAAATTATACACAATGATGAAATTAACAAATCGATTCTGAAAAAGGAATTAAAGAAGGAAAAAGAAAGAATCAAATGCTTGAGAAAAGAAGTTGTCTGCATAGAATTCATCTTACACCGGAATCAAATGCTTGAGAAAAGGAAAAAGGAGTTGCCTGCATAGAATTCATCTTACATATTTGGAGTTTTCCACCATTTTTTGGCTACCGAAGGATTCAGATGTAACGTTCGTAGGGCTCTCTAAGCGTAGTACTTTATGGACTTGAACAGTGTTCTATAGTGAGTGTGTTGAGGGAGAAAAGGCATGAGGAAATGTAAATTGTGAGTGGTTGAGTGAGATATTGTGCGTAAATGTTGTCTGCGTATGTGTGAGTGTTTCCAAAAACAAAGCTCGACAGGAGGTAGCAGAAACCTCGAAAGTTACGTTCTGTCTTTTTCTGATAATATTTTCCTATTAATTTCTTCTTTTTTGGTTTGCCTTTACTTAATATTATGTAATAATTAGACAGAAAGCATTTTTAGAAAGAAATGTATATATTGATGCTAGAATACAATACATTAAATTATTTTCTACATTAGATTCCTCCAATAAAGGCAAAAAAAAAAAAAAGAGAGATATTATTTATGAAAATCAATTAAAGAGTTCATCGATATGTACATATTGTTATATTGTAATCAACCATTTGTCTTTACAAAATTCTTTATATACAACTCCAGTTTTTGAGTAAAATTTAAAAACTTAAAGTAGTGATGAAGTTAAAATTGACACTCAAAAATGAAAAACTAATCATGTATACTTTTCTTGCAAGTTCAATCATTTTGCGTTTATTGAAATTTGACAATACTTTTAACTAAGGATCTATTGAAATTTGGTTTCAAAGGCTGGATATATTGAAAGAAATATATGTAGTAGGGTGTTTTAATTTGAAAAATATAATTAATGGTTTGGTATATAAAGATAGGTACAGATTAATGTCACTTACTTGATTCATAATTTTAGTGATTATTACACTTTGAGAATTGGATTTCATTGATGAACTGTAGTCTAGTAATTTAAGTTGGGAATGAATTGCAATTATATTAACGTAATGCAGATAAACGAATGTGTGTAAGAATTTTTTGCACCAATTTATTTGGTTCTTTGCCACCACAGAACATATCACTTTCAAATATTTTGAAAAGAAAAATCAATTGACACTTTTGAATCCATAATCACAATATATATATATATATACATATATATAATAGACACTTAAAAAAACAAAAAGAAAAATAAAGACTAGAGGGTTGGATATTACAAAAAATAAAGCACCTTCTAGAATATCCAACCATCTAGGGTTGACCATCCTCTAGCAGCTTCTGGAACGTCTCCTGCAAAACAAACAAAACTATTAAGACTTTTAAGCAAGAATTAATTTTTTTTTTAAAATAATAATATTAATACTGTAGCTACTTACCTCCACCTCCAACGCCCTCGGCCCGTTCCAGCCGCTATGCACTTTTTTCTTGCAGCACCTCTCCAATAATTCCTT
>NC_026147.1:6702474-6704006 GCF_000512975.1 Sesamum indicum
TTCGCCTTCTATAAGGACTCCCGCTGGAAGTCGACTCTGGCCCAATACGTCTGGAGCTGGAGTCAAACTTTGTTTGCCAGTCAGAGTGGCCTGACCAGGCTCGACAGGGCAATGGAAAGTATCTTCCGGATTTACTTATCGGTCAACATGTGGGACACACAGAACATGGACTCATCCTTACAGTCCCATCAGTAGGTCATCTACAATAATAAAATTAAAGAAAATGTTAGAAAATTTCATTAAATAATTAGATTATTGCATAAAACCAAATTAATTAAAAATTGATTACCTTCATGCTCTCAAACCACAAATTCTGGTAGTATTCCGGCACCTACCTCAGATATGACGACGGGTGGGGAAAGTGTCCCCATCACCACTTGATGAGCTCGTAAAATCGGGGGTAAGATCTAAACGGACATGCTATATTAGACATTTTCAATATAAAATAATACTAAAAAAAATTGGTAAACAAATTTACTATGCGTCATCGAGGCTGATGTACTTCGTGCGCTGATGGTGGGGGGACTGATAGTAGTGGTGGAGTAGTCGCCGGGATGGCAGACTGGTGTATCGTCTCATCAGCTGCCAGTGCAGCTTTAGATGCTCCAGCATCATCTGGAGTCTGCGGGGCGGGAGACGGTGTGGTCATGTCAGGTGGTGTGGGTGGTCGAAGAACTGCTTCCCCAACTTGGTAAGCATCAGACAAAACTGGTAGAAGTGGCGGGCCACAACCATGACCTCTTGCTCGACCACGTCGTATAGGAGGCGTACCACTAAACATGATCCAAATAAATTATTGAGAAGTATTAGTCTAAATTTTACGATTATTCACATTAATATGTAAATAAAAAAGAATATACTAATTCTTACACATCGGAAAAATTATCATGAAGTTATGATTATTGTACTCTTAGTTATTTAAAAATATATAATTCTCTTGTGCACATATACAAATGGGCCAAGTATTGCTTTAAGCTTATTTAGCCTATCACATGAACTTTTTATTGTAGTATTCGTTATATTTATCCATTTTAATCTATCAACATTATCTTTTGTTGACAGATGAAGATGGATAAACATAACAAGTTTTATTGGCAAAATTCAATTGATGGGCTAAACAAGATTAAAGGCATGTGTGATCTGTTTGTATACTGTTTCCAAAAAAATATACATTTTTGAATAATTATTAATTATTGGAAATATTGTTCTCAATTTGTTTTCTATTTCTAATGATTATGTAATTGCACTTTAATTTGAAATATTACCTTAATATTGTTATTGTTGACATTATTTTGTAAATAATATTATTATTTGGATTATTGGTATAATTTTGTAATTATTGACTTTATTAGGTGAAAATGTTATTTTTGGAAATATTTTATAATTTTTAGATAGTTGACATTGTTATGAAAATAATGTTATTACTGGGAATATTAGCCTATCTTTTGTGATTGTTGACATTATTATGTAAAAATATTATTATTGGAAAAATTGGTCTAATTTTTTTATTATTGACATTATTATGCAAAAAT